>NC_056749.1:83806050-83841050 GCF_019279795.1 Protopterus annectens
CATACCAAATGGGGCATTGTACTCTATAATGGGTCTAATGAGGGATGAGTGCAGTGGGACAGTGACCTCCTTTTTTCTGGATGAAAAGCCCTTAGCGACGAGGTATGCCACATAGAAGGATTTCCTGACAGTTGTGGTGATGTGGTTATCGAAAGTGAGACCACTGTCCACCTGTGTCCCTAAGTCTCTCACCACACTTTCGATGTTTAGTGTCCTGCCACCTATGTGGTAATTCATGGGTACATGTTTTTTTCCAAAGCGGATAACTATGCATTTCTTGGCATTAAGCTTGGGCCCATGGCTCTGGCACAAGGCATCTGTTTCTGTAAGGCCCTTTTGTAGAATATCCACATCATTTGGGGATTCAGTAATGGCTTCCAGTTTGCAGTCATCTGCGAACTTTGTTAGCCAGAGTCCCTTAGTGTTGGCCTGTACTTTAGAGAAGTAGATGCCAAACGAGTGGTCCCAGGACTGAACCCTGAGGTACTCCACTTGTCACTTGTCTGGAGCTGGATTTGGAGTCAGCTACTTTTACAGTATGGGTTCTGTCAGTAAGTCAGTTGGCAACCCATCGAGTGACGTAGGGATTTATGCCCAGCTTAGTAAGTTTATCTATGATTCCAGAGTGGGGGATGGTGTTGAGGGCGGCCTTGGTGAGGTCCAGATAGGCTGTGTGGACCGCCTTACCCTCATCCACAGCTCTGGAGACTGATTCAAAGAAGTCGATCAGATTCAGTAGACAAGATCAGCTGTTCACAAACCCAAACTGGGTGGGGTCCAGTGTTTGAAGGTTGCCAAGGTCTTTGTTTATAAGATCCATAATAATGCGTTCCATGCCCTTGCAGATCAGGCTTGTCAGACCGATGGGACGGTAGTTCCCGGGATCCAAGTCAGATCCTCCCTTGTGGAGTGGGATAACTGTAGCTGTGCGCCACTCAGTGGGCATGAAGCCTGAGGTGAGGCTATGATTAAACATGACACTTAGGTGAGGTGCCAGTTAATTTTGTGGTTCATGTAGTACATAGCCTGGGATGTCATTTGGTCCCATGGATGCTGTATTCTTAGCTTTGGAGAGTGTGGTTTCTACCTGTGTGGCTGTGATTATCAGAATTTGGTAATCTTTTGGTATTGAGATGGGCCCTTTAGGGCGTGAGAGGGGGTGAAGTTGGCACTAAATCGATCTGCCAGGATATTGGCAATATCCTTGGGCTCAGTATATTTAATGCCATTCTGTTGTAGCTCAGAGCAGATCTGATCATTGCCATTTAGATTCTTGACATAACTATAGAATGCCTTGTGGTTGTCTTTGGAATCTTTGGCAATTTTATTTTCGTAACTAGCTTTTGAGGATTTTATGAGGGATCTCAGCTTCTTACTGAGGCTGGTGAGGAAGTTTTTGCATCCTGGGATTTCTACTCTTTTCTGCAACAGTTTCTTCCTTCTGTTGTATAGTTTGTTTATAGCAGGGGACGACCAGAATGGCTTCTTTTTTTTTTGGAGAAGAGCATCTTGGTTCTATTTGGGATGGCACGATTCATGCACAAGTGGATGTATTCATATAGTGCCTTAGTGTAGGATTCTGCAGTTGAACTTCCAGATCCCGTCTGCATGGATGTTGTGAAGTTTGTCACTTCTGAATTCAGTAGCATGAAGTTGGCTTTGGAGAAGTTTTTTAAGGAGGTTTCCTTACTGGGGGGGTGGGGGTGTGATGTGTATGTCAAGGATGATTTGCTTATGGTCAGACCTGACCAATGAGGGGGTGACCACTGGTGTGGAGCATCTATCTCCCATGTTGGTAATGACCAGGTCTAGGATATTGGAACTCCTGGTGGGATAATGGATTAGTTGATCCAGGGTGTTGGAATTTATGAATTCCAAGAACCGTTGGGAAAAGGAGTTGGTACACGAGTAGGTTTCCCAATTAATGGCAGGGTAGTTTGAAAACACCCAGTATTAGGGTGTTTGGTTGTATCTTAATATTTTCCAGTATGTTTAGAAAGGTGTAGTGAGAATCTTGGGGCATGGTGGGGGATCTGTAGCAAGCTACAATTTGGATTGCAGTCTTACCTAGTGTTAGTTGCACCTGGAGAATTTCAGATGCATTGTGTTGGGTAACTAGCCTGGAGGTGTGAATATCCTTGGTGAATATGGACACTCCTCCACCTTTAGTGTTTCGGTCTTGGTTTTGTGGCCGAAAAGTGTGGTAAGAATTGTAGCCTGGTATTGCAGGGGTGCTCTCTGGAGCCTTGAACCAGGTCTCAGTTACCGCACAGATATCGATGTTCTCCATTTTTAGGAGTGCCTCGAGAGAGTGCATTTTGAGGTTTAGACTTCTAGCATTGAGTAGCATTACCTTCAGATTTTGCATGCTTGTATCTGTTACGGTGGTGGTTTTATCCTTTGAACCTTGCCTTAAAAAGGCACTATAGGGGTGGCAAGAGCTTTAGCCAGTAACCTGAATCCCAGGGGTGACAGGTGCAGACCATCTCTGAAAAAACATCATGGCTTGTCGATCGTGTCATCCCAGGCAGACAAATACTGGATCCCCCTTGAATGACACCAGCAGCTTAGCCAATTGTTAACGTTAATCATTTTGTCCTTATACTGTGGTAACATTCTGGGCAAAGGCAGGATGCTACTCAGTGCTAGGGTCATACCTGCCTGGGTCACATGATCCAAGAGCTCTTCAATGTCTCTTTTCATGTAGTCCGGGGAGGTACATCTCAAGTCATTCACTCCAGCATGGACAATGACAGTCGTATTTGTACTTGTTGTGGAGTGACTTGAGTGCATGCATTATGTGGCGGATCCTGGCACCCGCTAGGCAGCTGACTGTAATTTTCTCCTTGTTCAGCCTGGTGAGTGGGACATCAGTGTGCCTGACTATAGAGTCACCTATGACTAAAGTGTTGGGTACATTGTCTTGCCTTAGGGGCTGTTGTTGGGTGGCACACTGGTGTTGTCAGCTATGTGTCACTTTGGTTGTGACTGGTATTTGTTTGCGTTTTGGCTTCGGAGGTCCTTGTTGATTGGGCAGGTTAATGTTAAGGGCCTCCACATATGTGGGTTTAGTATTGCCATGTGTGGATGTTGATGGTGTGGGTTTTGAAGGGCTATGAGTTGCTCGAGGTGTAATGCAGGTGTTAACCTTCTCCTCTTGACTGTCTAGCACAATCTTGGCCGGAGAGAGCTTTGCTTCCAGTTTGGCTATGTAAGTGCATCTCTCGCAGGTTGTAGTGTTGGGTGGTAGGAGGAGAGGATTGTCTATGTACATGAGGCAGTTGCCACATTGCCCCAGTATGTCCAGATTCACCAGGTGGACAGAAGAAATCACCGGAAGCTGACCCTTGGACATGCCTGTTTAGGTGCTTTTTTGTAAAATACAAGAGCTGTTTTCCCTTACCTTTGCAAGGTGCTTTGCAATTATAGACTGTTTAGTGCCTATGATTAATTTCTCCTTATTGACAAGGAGAGCTGAGTGCTTGTATCAGTTTCAGGCTTCCTAGTGCTTTCCAGCAGGTTCTAGAGCAAGTGCTAGTCACAGGGGTTCAGATTTTAGTGCTACTACTGAGAAACCAGCTAGTTCTAAGGGAAAATTTGAAGAGCAGACTTTCTGGCACCTGGAATACTTTAACTGTAGCCTCACAGTGCTGCACAATGTGAAAAATGTGCAAACACACGCGCTTTTAAGCCAGAAAGTTGAAAGGGATAGAAATCAGCCCAAAAAGGCTAATAAAATTACAATTTCAGAGCTGGAAACCACTCCTTTAGCGTTAGATTGGCAGTACAATGCTCACCAGTCCCACTGGTAAGCAGTAGGACTTCCCACTACCACAGCAAGGTCTGGATAGCTCTTAACATAGAAAATAAAGTCCTGAGACAAGCAAAGCCTGGGATATGGACTGGCTAGAAAAGGTGGGAAACGAGCAAACAAGATAGTATTTTTTTGTTGAAACAGGCTAAATAATGCAATAATACAGTAAATAAACACAGAAAAGGCTAACACACTTGAGTGTGTAGTCCTAAACAGTAAATGCAATTAAAACTCTACAAAATTAGCAATTTAAAACTTTTTAAATGAAGCAAGGCAAGTGCACATCTGAAAAATGATTTAAGAGGCAGTAACACAGCAGAATATGTAGCTAGTCTACATATACAGAGAAGTCTATATATACAGAAAAGCAGATAAAAAACACAAACACTTCAGATGCAGTGCAACCTAGAGCACTTGAGTTGTAGCAATATTAGGGCAATTACAGTTATAATAAATGCTCTAAAATATACTCTATATTTCCAAAATGTTTGAGAAGCACAGTCAGAACACAAGGTAATTCAGGCAAAATTTTTTTTGAAAGGGAAAAAGGAGAAACAGAAGGCCTTATCAAATGTTCGTTCTGTATTAGGTAGAATGAGCTAATGACACTAGACTGGGAGGAGTGTCCCATATCAGATATACAGTAGGGGTTGGCAACTGCAAAGCCACCAAGCATAACAGCAAGACACCAACAGGGAGTGAGGATGGGGACAATACTAAAGCTATTAGCCTACAGACAGTAAGCACTACAGAAAGCCACAAAATGAAAGTTTTTAAACAGATAAAGGAGCAATGAGACTCT
The DNA here is from genome assembly GCF_019279795.1 of Protopterus annectens. Lineage (NCBI taxonomy): Eukaryota > Metazoa > Chordata > Ceratodontiformes > Protopteridae > Protopterus > Protopterus annectens. The sequence continues at coordinate 83,810,667 of NC_056749.1, forward strand.
ACAGAATGCTTTTAACTGCAAACAAATCAGTTACCTCTGCAGATTAGTTAATAGCAATAAAATACACTCAAACACCATGCAGCAGGCAATAAAAAGTGCTATATATAAATTGCTAGAAACAATAATCAGTATAAATAATCGAAAAAAACAGGATACTTATATATCTCAGCTAAGAGTTGTAGTCAACATCTCTCCTCCACTCTGCTCAGTGTGTATATCCTCATCTTTGACCAGCATATTAGCACTCAGGTTTTTGAGACAGGTGTAGCAACTGCCTGTTTACTGATACTTGCTTCTTCTAACACATACTGAGTCCACTTTTGACAGATGTACTTAATATTCATTCCGCCAACAGTCAGTAATCATATACTCCTGCATATGCTGAGGTAGTAAGAAAATCTTTGCATAAAAATAAAAAAAATCGAAGGGTTCCAGTAAATGTTTCTGTTTGCTTCAGTCAAACATCCCAGTACCTACACTTGCACCTATAACTATTGTTACTGGGAGTTACATCTTCTAAATGCCTGTAGCTTTAGATCCAGGTAAGTGTGAAGCACATTGCAGAAATGTCTTAGTCAAAATAACTCCATTAAAAGATGTACAACACAGCATTCATTATGGTGGCAAAGTATATGGTAACAGTTAGCTGCTTTTCTGGTATTAAAAATAAAGATGTTGCCTTGGCCCTTAGGAGCATGAATCATCCCATATGCAATTATAACTTTGTAGGTACACATATGGGGATGAATAATTGTGTTAATTCCTTCTTTTGGAGATGTAGAAATGCATTGTTGTGCTTTCTGCTCATATCTTCAAAAGGCAAGGTCCTGGAATTGAGTAGTGTTCTAACTTCACCAAGAATGATGTCTAAATTGTAGAACAAAACAATTGGCTTCAATATGTTGTAAATAGCGCCAGCATACTGCTGCAGCAGGTAGCATTGCCACCTCACAGCATGAGTATATTTGGGTTCAATCTTGGCTGGGGTTCCTTCTGTGCAGCAGGTGGATTGGACATACTCAATTGGCCATACATGTGAGTTTGCATGAATGTGTATGGTAAGGAAGAACAACCATGGCAGGCTAGCCACATGGCAGTGTGAACTTTGGCTGCAGATGATTGTTACTGTTGATGTGACACCCCAATTCCATGTGCAAATATGGGAAAAAGGGGTTGTAGATGGATGGATAGGTGGATGGATGAATGGAAAGATTTGGGAAATTATCATTTTAGAAAGATCCAGTGTATATCTGCATGGGATAAAATTTTCATCTGACCCTTATGCTTTGCCAGAGATGGCCTGCACCTCTCACTCCTCAGCTTTTGCATACTGACTAAAACACTTGCTACCCCAATAGTGCCTTTTGTAGGCATAGTTCATGTGATGGACATCTCAACATGGCAAACTCCAGTATACACTGCTAAACAACTGAATCGTAAACAATAAAATGTCTGAACCTGAAGCCATCTTAAACTCTAGGATATTAGCATTTGTGTAATAACTGAAACCTGGTTCCACTGTAGTTGATACCACTCCCACTGACCCAGGGTAGATTGTCTAACTCCCAATGCCCCAGGGTAGAATGTCTAACTCCCTATGCTCCAGGGCAGAATATCTATCATTCATTCATTCGTAGGCCACCTTTCACTGAGGGGGGAGTATCACTAGTTCTTCATAATCCCATGGTGTCTAGCCAGATGTCACATTATATAAATCTGGAGCTGGTTGAAGTCCTAATAATAACTTTAAATATCACATTACAGCCAGTGATATCTGTGACACTTTCGCAATATGTAGAATACCATTACTAGTTAAAAAGTTAACCATCAAACCAAACGCACTTCATATAAGTGACATCAACTATTTATACATAAGCTGTCAAACAAACGCTACCAATAACAAACATGCAAAAAGAATTCTGGACTTAATACATACAAAACACTTGACCAAGTTGCCCCATGCCCACCAAAGGTGGCAGCATTCTAGACTTTGTCATCACTAATATATCAACAAATTGAACCACTCCACATATTACTATCTCCTCCCTAGTCAAACGTGGCCATCATGCCATGACCTCTGTCCTGAAAATCTGTTTCAAGAAGCCTAATAACTCCTCTGTTTCAGGGATTACTTCAGAATGAATTACTTAGTATTTACCAATTTTATTCTTAATCACATACCTGCAAACCTTTTGTCAGAGAGTGCCTACTCTCCTGAATTTTAATCTATCTTAGAAAGGTGTACCAAGGGATTCGTGCCCATCCAACTCAAGCATAATAACAAAATTAAAGCTCAGCAATCTGGATGAATTCTTAGTGTAAAAAGGCTAAAACAAAATGAAAATGCTCATAGCCACCTAATACCAGATCACTGATCCTGGGAACTATCTCCCTATTAGCCTGATGAGCCTGATCTTCAAGGCCATGGAACATATCATCATGGAACCCATACACAAAGACATTAGTAACCTCCAAACTCTGGATTCCACCTAGTTCGGGTTTGTGTCAGTCACCAAAGCTGTAGATGAGGGTAAGGTGGTTCACACAGACTATCTTGACCTTGCCAAGGCTTTCGACACCATCCCCCATTCTGGAATTATAACTAAACTCACTAAACTAGGCATAAATCCCTACGTCACAAGATGGGTTGCCAACTGGCTCACTGACAGAACCCACACTGTAAAAGTTGCAGACTCCAAAATTGACCTCAAACCAGTGACAAGTGGAGTACCACAGGGTTCAGTCCTGGGACCTCTCCTGTGTGGTATCTACTTCTCTGAAGTACAGGATAACACAGAAGGCCTCTGGCTAATGAAGTTCGCAGATGACTGCAAACCAGGAGCCATAGTCAAGTCCCCAAATGATGTGGACATCCTACAGAAGGGCCTCGCTGAGACAGATGCCTGGTGTCAAAGCCATGGCCTCAAGCTCAATGCCAAAAAGTGCAGTGTCATCCCCTTTGGTAAAAACTCTGTACCCATGAACTACCACATAGACAGCAATCTACTTACCACCGAATGTGTGATAATAGACCTTGGGACCCAGGTGGAGAGTAGTCTCTCCTTTGATAGTCACATCGCCACAGCAGTCAGGAAGCCCTTCTATGTGGCACACCTCATCATAAAAGGGTTCTCATCAAGGAAAAAAGAGGTCATTGTTACCCTCTACTTGACACTCATTAGACCCATTATAGAGTACAACATCCCTTTTGGAATGTACCTCACAAGACATCTGCAGCAGCTGGAAAGGCCACAGAAGTACCTCACAAAGAGGATTACTGGCCTCTAACAAATGCCCTACACCGACCATCTCAAAAAACTTCAGCTTTACTCCATAGCATATCACCTACTCCGAGGTGATCTCTGCCTAACATATAAAGCTATGTCAAACCCAGAGCTGTTGGACATGCTACACCTAAAGAAATCCCATTCCCTCCGAGCTACACACTCTAGGGACCTAAACCTTGTCACCACAATAAACAGGACATGCTGGAGGAATAGATTCCTGTCCCAGAGACTTCTCATACTCTGGACCAGGTTACCCATCTATGTCAAGCAAAGTTCTTCATTAGCACTCTTCAAGAAAAATCTTGATGAGTGGATGGGAAATAGGAAATACACCCCGGGGATCACTTCTGTGTCTCTGCTCGATAGTGGCACAGGAAAATAACTTTCTTGGGTGGCATAAGCCAGGGTACCTTGTTGGCTAGGCTTATGTAAGCCCTTGGGCCGATAGTCTAGTACCTACCTATGAACCTATGTTACATCATTATCTAAGGGATTTAAAACTGGTAAGTAAGTCCCTCAAGACCAGCAATGAACTTTTGGTTGCAACCACTTCAGAAGACAACTATAAGGCTTTCTTCAGCTATATGAGAAAGCTTATAAGTAAGCAACAATTATGTACGGAACTTATGTCTAATGGTATTTCCTTCTCTGACCATACAGGATATTAATATTCTTGAGGGCAAATTTTCTTCCACCATCTCCCAACCTACCTTCCCTTTTGCCCCCATTTCTCTCTGATATTTCCTCTCCCCAAATCATTCTTAAAGAAGTCCTTTTGACACCTTCCAACATTAAAAATGCCAGGTCCCTGAGCTCTGATTATATCCCTGGATGTTTGCTGGGACATGTTACCTTGCAAACCCCCCTATGAACTTTTCAATATGACTCTACTGCTTACATCACTGAGGTGCGAAGAACAGACTTTGTAGTATATCAAGGTGGTCCCACTACTGACCCCGTCAATTACAGCCTTATTAGTCTTACTAGTATGACTTGCAAGGCTATGGACCATATTATCTCTAAACTAATGAACAATAATATACGTATCCTTATGTCTCTGTACACACACCAGTTCATCTTTTTAAATGGTGATTGCTCGACCTGGTTACATTCTCTGAAATGGTTATCACGGCCATGCGTATAGTACCTGTATTACACACCACCTATCTTTTATTACAGATTATATGGATGCAAAACAGTCACTATGTAAAACTAACTGGAGTGATATGTTCACTGGAAAAACTGCAGAAGGAATGTGAAAAGTTTTGAAATAGAAATTAAGTGCAAAAACAAAAAAATGCTTAATGTTAGGATTTAGGCATACAACAGCAGGGGTATTTATTTCCATAACAACAAGATACCTGATTAAGGTAAGAGACAAAACATATAAGAAATGGAAAAGAGGTTGAACTACAACTTTGAAAACTGAAATAAACAAGCTGGACAAACAAATTACTCATAGTTTAAGACAAGATCAAGAAAAAATTGAAGAAAATGTGTATAAAGATATTGGGCATAATAGGAAACCATTTTACAGATGTGGAAGGAGTAAAGACATACAGACTGATAAACTGCACATAAATTCTAAAATGTATTTTCTGACACAATAGATTATAAATATATTTACAAAATCTTATGTAAAACAACTTGGTTCCACAAAGGAGGTGATAAGATGTTCTAAAGATATCCAGGCAGCCTCAGATACAGGAATCAAAATAGATTATTTTGAAAAAGAACTGTGCAAACTGGATACAAGCAAAGCACAGGGAGAAGTCAAAATTATTAATAATGACCTGAGAACACTTCAGTAAGAACTTACAGTACCATTATATTTATTATTCTCTAGGTCATATAAATATGAGGAGATTCCTCAAGATTGGAGACATGCGCTTATTAAACTTGTCTTTAAGGGAAAGGGGAGTAGGACAAACCCAGAGTCATACAGACCGTTAAGTCTACTTTCATGTTGTGGAAAAATAATGGAGACGGTAATATTGGATAAATTATTGTCAGAACTGGAAAGGTTGGGACTTGAAACCATATATCAGCACACCTATATTGAAAATAGATCAATTACCACTTGTAACAATGTTCTATAACAATATAATAACAGATATGAATGAAACATTGTGCTGTGATATAATTTATATAGATTTAACTTCAGCATTTCACAGGGTCATACACAAAACACTGATCAATAAATTAGTATAACTAGGTACTCATGTACTCTGGATAAGATGGATAGCTACATGACTTACAAATAGGACATCATACAACAACTGGACAGGTGAAATCCTTGGTTGCAGTCAGGGTGTCCCACAGGGCTCTGTCCTAGACCCTTACTTGTTTAGATTGTATCTTTCACACATATCTTTTAAATCTGAGGTATTCTGCATATGGGATTTGAGAGACATAAATGGAAAAGTTAATATTTAATACAGCACACAATGATTGAAACTGTAGATTCATTTAAGGGCCTGGACCATGGGTAAATCCAGCTTTGAGTTTTTCTAATTATATCAACCAGTTGGTTAGTGATAGTTATAGTTATAACAGGAATGAGTAAACTGGAAAGAGTACAGTGGAAATATACCAAGGACATCCATGGATGTTATCTTGAAAGACTAAAACATCTGAACTTGTACAATGCCTCATATATTTACTTAACAGAGGATTTTATTCAAATATATAGGGCATTTAGAGACAACTACCTCTGGGAATGTTTGGGGTTGACAAAATCTACTAGACAATCATCAGACCACCTATGCAGAAGCTTCTATAGGAATGAGAAGTGTACTAATTGGTTCTCTGAGAGATCAGCTGATGCATGGCACACACTACCAAATTACATTAAAGCAAGTACTAGTTTAGATATTTTTAATCACAGCCTGGATACTTATTATAGTAACAACTGTTTCGATATAGTGGCAGGCTAGAAGGGCATTTTTGCCCGTGCTTGAAATATATGTATGTACGTATGTATATATGTATGTATGTATGTAATGTCAGAGATTTTAGTTTCATATTTCTTATGTAAAACAAACCTTACTGTACTAACTGATCATTTAGCATGTGGGTTACTGCTGATGCTTGCTACCTTAAGGATGTAGGGTTTGAAATATTTTCCTCTTTTTATAAAACACTTTTTACAGGTAAATATTAAACTTATTTTGCTTGTGAGCTATTTTAAACTTAAGCAATATTTTTGTTAGCAAAGGTGAGAATCAAACCCTGTACCTTGCATTTATGAGGCTTAACCATTATGCCATCCTCTAACCCTTTTTGAGGTCTCATCTACTCCTATAACACTATACACACCCTAGTTCTCTTCTCCTTGTTTTTATTTATTGGTTTGTTTGTCTTACTCTAATTTCTCTTGCTCTTAATCTTGTATTTTTAAGCAATATTTTACAGTATTTGTGTTGGTGCAAAGGACTAACATTCTCTGTGTAACATTCAAGAGTACAGGCATCCTTGATGTCTGTACTCTCCAGGGCATGTCTTTTATGTTGTAAAACATTTTCTTTTGTTTTTTTTAAGTGTCTTTAAGGCACACTGTGAAGAGTTATCCCAGTTGTGTAGTGCCCCCCCCCACCAATGTTATGAGATTTGCTTGTTATTCTAGGAAAATGTGGAGCTACACACACAGACTCACCCTACCTCTTAAGTAACGCCCCCCACGGTGACCTCCCAGGTAGACATATACTCCACACATAGGCACTTGTACATGCCCCGTACACTACCTGTCTGCTAAATTCTCCAACACCTACTGCTAACAAAATAGGTTAACATCAGCTCATGGCAGTGTTCATTAATGCTTGCGGCCAAGATACCGTATGCAGCCAAGAGATTCTCTAAATCACCCGGCTGCATAAATGTCCCACTGTAGACATTTCCAGGGAAGAGCACATAACTAATTAGTGAAGGCTACCCCCTAGAATTCCTCATTAGCATTTACAGTAGATGGCAGAAACAGACCATTGCAGTGCAGCACCTCTTCATTTTGCAACACCATGGGCATCGCTGAACTGGACATGGTCCCCACAATGTGTTCAGCATGTGTACATGTCAAAGTAACCTTTCTGAAGAGGCTCTTCATTTCCTTGTGTAAACCACCGGTCTACAACATTTACCATATAGATAACATTCCACTTAAATTTAACCCAGGCATGAGAGACCTGTGTAGCTATGCTGACAAACATTTCTTTGACCAGCACATCTCTATCATAGTTATAGTATCTCTACTTTTTAACAATGTAGCCTTAATAGTACATTTTCAAGACCCAGTGAACTCATTTTACTTCTCCAGGGTATAAACATGGCAAAAAATAAAAAGTAAAAAACAGGAAGCCAGCGTCATAACTATATCATGATTTATTAAACACTGGACACTTTCATCTTGAAACTTTCTTAAACAGACTTCATCAGAGAAATTCTGGTGAAACCAAACATACTACAATATATATATGTTGACCAACAATGAAAGGCTGACAAACTGAATAAATGAATACATTCATGAATATTGGTGAATATTAAAGTTACACTCCGTATTGGATAAAAGCAAATGATAAATAGTAGAAAATAGTAAAAAAGTAATATAAAATGATTCTATGAAATGATGTTAAACCACCAGATCACTACAGTTGTTTAATGAAAGCTGGACTAAAATGCTAAGTAATAAATACAGTAAGTTTAGTTAAAATTAAATGGAATTCCCCTGATTTTAGAGAGGACATTATTTTTATAACTATGGATGCAGTTGATTTGCATTCAGTTATCCCCCATGATATTGGACTAGAGTGATTTATTCTTTTCCTGCTGAATACACATCACTATCTAATCAAGAAGTATGACTGGTCACGGCTCTGCTTAATTTAACCCTCCAGAACAACTTTATGTATTTTGAGGGTGAATATTATCACCAGTTGTCTGGGGTTGATATGGGCGCAGCTTGTGCCCACATATACGCCAACATTGTTTTGGCTATATGGGAGAAAGAAGAAGGTTATTTTCACTTCTGAATTACTGGTGTTGACACATGTCTACTACCGATTCCTGAATTATATCATAATTCTGTGAGGACCTATGCCCTCAGAAATGCAATTGCAATAGTATCTATGTTGATAGGAGGTACTGCCAGTCATGCCAGGGAGAAGTAGGGCAGTGGATGTATAACTTGTGCCAGCACAGCGGGCTGGAATTTTTAAAATAATTGCATGTCATTAGAATATCAAACTTATCTGTATAGATGTTTGTGCTGAAAATGTATTTGTGAGCTTTGCTTGTATTAATTGTGTTTAAATGTGCACTGTGCTAAAATGAATTGAAATGTACATGGATTATGGTATCTGAATTAAATGTATATGTTATAATAGAGGACACTGGCACAGCAATGGTTAACCAGATGGCTTATTTTAAGAAAAATAACGGAAATGTAAATGAGATGTTAAATCATTGAATGGCACCTCACAGCGCTGCGTAGGCGGCCCAGACATTGTAGTCTAGGAGCATCCATTATCTCTTAACTCAGTGAAAAGAGGGGAGGCCTCCAGGCACAGCCATAAAAGCTCTGAATATGTATTGTAGCAGTCTGCTAATACCCGGTCTCAAACTTCAAAAGGAGATATTGTGGGAACCTAGAATCAAGTGACCAGATGAGGTCATTCTGCAAGTCATCTTGGATATTATATTTGACAGGGAGTAATCTCAGAATATAAAGTATTCTGTTTGGGAAGACAGACTAGAAAGACTGCTCATGTATTTCATCTTGCCTTGCCCAAGTAAGCTATTAGGGAACAGTAGATTCTATTAGATTCAATCAGGCAATCAGGCATATAGTGAAGCTTAGTTTAGAGGTAGTTTTTCTTTATTTGATTGAATCTGTCCATCAGTGTTGTTTTCAATATTTTCTGTGATATGAACTGGTTTACTGTGAATATATATTCAGTATTCCATGTACTTTTATTTATTATTATTATTATTATTATTATTGTTATTATTAATACATATATGTAATACTTTTATCATGGCTGGTTCTTGAAGAGATTATCTAACCTTTGAAAGTACTTACATTTATTTGGGAACACTGTCTGAGCCACTCCAGAAGGCCTAGCTGTCTTGGCCGATCACATACTGGTAGCTGTGGTAGGGGGTCACAGTACCAGTGTTGTATATTTGGCTACCTGCGGTTCCTGAAATGCATTCTATGCTAGAAAACTATCAGGAAGTTTGAAAGATAGAATAAGGGAACATTATTATGATATAAGAAAAAAGAAAAATACTAATGCCCTTTATAGGCATACCACTGTTTGTCCTAATTTAAAGAGGTTTTTCTTTTTTGTCATCAACAGAGTTATGGTGACACCTCTGTGTGGGGATATTGATACTTTGCTTGAGTTAAAGGTACTTAATTGGTAACTTAGGCTGAATGCTACAGTTGCACCTGGCCTAAATGATTCTGTTTCCTTGGCAAGTGTTTTAAAAATCAAAGCAGCTACTGTTTAATTTTAACTAAATTTATTTTATTACTTAGCATTTTATTCCAGGTTTCATTAAACAGTTGTAGTGATCTGGTGATTTAACATCATTTCATAGTATCGTTTTATAATATTTTTTTACTATTCTCTACTATTTATCATTTGCTTTTATCCAACATGGATTGTAATTTTAATATTCATGAATATTCATGAATGTATTAATTTATTCAGTTTGTCAGCATTTCATTGGTGGTCAATCCATATATATATATATTGTGGTATGTTTGGTTTCACCAGAGTTACTCTGATGAAGTCTGTTTAAGAAAGTTTCAAGACAAAAGCACTCAGTGTTTAATAAATCATGATACAGTTACGACAGTAGTTTCATGTTTTTTTTTTTTCATTTTATTTCTTTTTTATTTGGCTCATTATAGAATATAATGCCTCCTTTAGCATTTATTTATTTATTTATTTTACATTTGTTAACCGGGAAAGTCCAACTGGATACAGGTCCATTTTCAGTGGAGGCCCGGTGAGAAAAGCTCCAAATGTACAAAAGCAAGTGTAAATGCAGTGAAATTATTACAGTGAGTTATTACAAAACTGAGATTCGTTTAATGATATATACACACAGGTACATGTTTTTCTCATATACACACAGCAAAGGTTGGAAGCAAGTAGCTGAGAAAGAAATAGTTAAAGATTTCATCTGAAAAAGGAAAACACATATATTAAAGGTGGTTATCATACAAGGTGTATTGTTAACTTTAAATCTTTCCAGTAGGTGGGTGTTACACTGAATTTAAATAGTTAAAGAGTCAGAGATTTATTCCTGTAGTGAGGTTCTCATTTATGAATTATGATTGAGTGGGGGTTAGTCAGGGTTTGTACAGGGACAAAGCCACTGCATTTTTATGTATTTCCCAAGAGATTTTTTGAATTGGGATAAGGAGGGGTCAGTGGTGAGTTCAGCAGGAAGCAGGTTCCAGTTTTTACCAGCAGAGTTGGAGAATAGTGATTCACCAGCTGAATTGTTGGTTTTAACAGTTTGCACTAGCAATTTTTTGGAAGAGCAAAGGGATTTTAGGTTATTCTAGGAGGCAATAATATTTTTCAGTATGGGTGTACTGTCTGGTTGGTAGAAGATTTTGAGAACAACTGTTAGTTGGTTATATTGCAGTTGATAGGGAAGTTCAAGCCAGTCTAACGACTGAAGGTTGAGGCAGTGATGGGTTCTATAAGCTGATCCTGTGGCAAATCTGGCAATGTTATTGTAGCACCTAGTAAATTTATTGAGGTTTGATTTGCTTAGGTTTACGAATATGGGTGAGGCATAAAGAAGGGTCGATAGCAGATGTGTACGGGCAATAACAGTTCTAGCAGATGAGGTTAGGAATGGTTTAATCCTGTATAAAGAGCCTAATTTTTTATTAACTGTTTTAATAGTTTTGTGTATTTGAGCATCAAACTTGAGGTTGTTGTCGATGATCACTCCCAGTAGTTTACTACTAGGCTCTGGGGAAATTATGGTACCATTGTTAGATATTATGGTGAGAGGTGTTGAGGGGACCTTGCGAGTGGGGGAGAAGAGTAATAGTTTGGTTTTATTTGGGTTTAATAGTAGTTGGCGACCAGTGAGCCAGTTCTCTACTTTGTTGAAAGTGATTTGGGACAAGGATTGTAAATCTGTGGGGGAGGTGGCAGAGCAGGTTAGGGTTGAGTCATCTGTATACTGAATACAAGTTGCATCAGGGATGACTTTGTACAAGTCATTAATGAATATGGAGAATAGGAGGGAGCCAATATAGATCCTTCTGGGACTCCAAGGGTGACTAGTAAAAGGGACGATAAGTTATTCTTCCATAGCATAGCTTGTTGTCTGTCACTTAGGTAAGAATGAAACCAGATAATTGCTAGGTTATCAATGGAGAGTGATTTTAATGTGTTTAAGAGTAGCTGGTGATTTTCCATATCAAACGCCTTGGATAGGTCAAGGAAGAGGGCTGAGGAGAGCTTGTTGTCATTACGGTTTTGATTTATTGTATGGGAGAAGGAGAGAAGGGCTGAGGTTGTACTATGGCAAGTTCTAAATCCATGCTGGGAGGGGGCTAGGAGAGTGTTTTGATTCAGATAGGCAAGCAATTGCTTGTGGATACATTTTTCCATTATTTTAGCCAAGGGAGACAGAATGGCTAAAGGCCTATAATTTGAAAGTTCAGTGGAATCTCCCCCTTTATGAAGAGGAACAATGTGGGAGATTTTCCAGATGTGGGGGATATAGGCTTCATGGATAGTTCTATTGATTAAAATTGATATGGAGTATGCTATTTCATTAGCGCCTTTTTGGAGACATTCATCATGTACATCACTAAGCAACTAAACTAACTTAACTCATTACATCCGAGTGACATCTCCAGGTGCATCTGCAGTTACCTCCTACTGCTCCTCTAGGTGTCAAATAATGCTTCTTCATATTTGCATTAATAATTCCAAAACCATGCTACATACAAGGTATCAGAATGTTTTATCTTGACGCATACATGATGGCAAACACAATTGTATTGATATTTGACTTATGTCAATGACTATTTGTTAGAACTGTAATGTGATAACTTCATTTTTTAAAGGCTGAAGCCATGCCCACTGGGAGTTAAAGGTACACTCTCAAAAGAGCTGTTCTGGAGGGAATGAGTTAAGAGGCCACAAATATTTCTCACCAAAAGGATTACAGTCTTTATATTCATTCAGTCTTCATATCCGTTGCTATTCTGATGGACAAAAAATCTTTTTCCCGTGTTCCCAGGAGGTGATCTTCAGTCCTGCATGCTATGAATAATCATACACTCGTTGAACTCCCTCACCTTCATGTGCTGATAAAGCAAACAGCAGCTTCAGAAACGTAAGCTTGCATCACCACACTGTGAAGTCCAGATGGTCCAACAGCTACTTAATGCAACATGCCGCACCTTGTTTCTAGAATAGGCTTCCCTTACTTATCAAGCAGACTACTTCTCTGACAAGCTTTATAATCAGTTTAGATGACTGGATGGGTGATCATAAATTTTCACATGAGATATGGGACACTATTAATCTCCCATATTAAGTAATGTTTTCCTGTTTCATAACCCTTTGAACTAGTAAACCTATCTTCAGGCCAGCATATACTTCAATCAACACACTATACTGTCTGAAATGTAACACAGCTTTAGATAAGGCAATGATACATAGATATGGCCATTGCAAAACTTATTGCACCTATTGAAAGACAGAGGAAATTGCGCTGGAGTTGTGTACCTGGTTTACATAAGGACCTTTGTCATTGTTTATCACTTCTTCATTATCCTGCTAGCAAATTATTTTTCTCTAAGTTATTAAGACGGTTTTCCATTTGCTGCCTCCACTGAGAATGTCAAAAGCAGCAGGCTCAGAAGACCAAAGCAGCAATCCAAACTGTCCATAAAGCTAATTAGGAACAGATGGACTGAAGTCATAACTTCATGTATTTTTGTATCGGGAACTGCTTGCATCCCTCATACCACTGCTGTTTGTATCTCCGAGATCACACAGCTTAAGGGAAAAAGCAGCAGAAGAAAGAATGGAATAACTTTTATTGAATCCCACAGAGCATGGTAGGTAGCTGTTCTAAGCTCCGCCTACTATATGCTGATGTGCCAGTATTCACAATAAACAAGCTGTTTTAAACTCCGCCTACTGTATGCTGACGTGCGAATATTCACAATAAATAAAGAAGCATACAGCCACACTGTGCTATTTCATTTCAATGATAACTGCACAGAATTTTGTATCAGTCTGAAAATAACCAAGCACTTAACCATGTTTTTTAAATGTAACATATGTTAATATATCGGTTTTGAAAATATTGGCTGTTCTTGAATGAACACATGGGTAATGTCATTTGGCAAACAGCCCATATTTTTACAATTTTCTACAGCTGTCCAGAGATTGTATATACATGGAAGTAGTTGAAATAATATACAAACCAGAAATGATCCTTCCAAGCATGTGCAATCAGAAGTATACCAAGTACCTGTAAAGCTGGGAGCAACAGAAATTTGGAAATGTTTGGGGCAGGCAGTTTTACTTCCCAGCCTACTGTACAGCATGATTGTATTGGCCGGCCACTTAGCAACAAACAAGCAAACAAACAAATAAACAAACTACAATTGCATGGATTTAAAGAGTCTGTTTAGTGGATATTTCTAAAAAGACAGGCTACAACATAGTTTCTGATTCACAAACAGGCACATTCTAGCCCATTATACATTCTATCGATGGCCTAGACCAATAAGATCTTTCACTATTAGCTCACTAAGATTGCATAAAACTACATCTAAAATAAGTGACAGACCACTGAGTCATGTCCTGCCCATTATTCTGAATAAAAAGCCTCCATCTCATATGCATTTATACTTCCTTATCCTTAAAAAAATCCTAATAAGTGCTGCATGTACTGCAATCCAGAATGGAGGACAGGAGCTGTGTGCTTTATCAGGATTCTTGTGCAGCTTTAACTGAAATCATTTTTTTAATTAAATTGTTTGCTGATGTTTGAATTATTTACTTATTAAGAGCTTGCTAGCTGGTTTCATGTTTAAATATATTGGTTAGGTGTTGGTTTACAGCTGATTTCAATGCTTGAACTGCAGTCCACATTCTGATGCCTTATAGACTAGTGGACTGGAAAAATGTCTGGCAGTTTAGTTTTTGATAACTAAGGCTATGAGCTGCTAATGCATGTTATCTACCTTAAAACTAAAAACTATATCAATATTTATTTATTTATTTATTTGACATTTGTTTACCAGGAAATTCTGACTGGGATCCAAGGAACCCATTTTCAGCAAAGACACAGGGAGAAAAGCTCCAAAAATATACAATTAGTAACAGAAGTCATAGACAAGGTATAATAATGAAATATAAATCAACAAGTTGAGGAAAAAGAAATGTCAGTTGATTACTAAGATAACAGTAAGGAAATATAACAAAATTAATTATTTGAAGAAAAGAACAGTAAGACAATACAGTTTAGTGATAACATAAGAGGAATAGAAAGTGAAATATAATAATAAAAAAAAGTTGGGAGTAGAAAGGAGAAGGTGTACTGAAGAGAAAAGGTACTTGAAAAAGGTAGTTAAAGTGAAGGGGTATAATATTAAGTGGGATTAGAGCAGGAACAGATCCATGCTTTGCTTAAGAATACTTTTAAGGCACACCTAAATGAGAGAAAGTTGACGTTTGTTCTGATATTTATAGGAAGATTATACTAGGTTTTTTCAATGGAATAGGAGTAGAGGCATTTTCTGGCTTTTTTTTTGGGACTTGCGTACTGATAGAAGTTGTTTGTCTTTAGATTTTAGAGATCTAGTGGGGAGATAGAGCAGGGCAGGCAGTGGCTTATAAATAATGTTGTGGGCAGTTAAGACTTGTAATATGTTAAAATGTTGTGGTAGCTTGAGCCATTGTAGTGACTGAAGTGAAATACAGTGGAGAGTAGAGAAGGTAGAACATGTGACAAACTTTGCTATTTTGTTATAGCAGGCTTCAAATTTTGATAAGAGAGAGAGCTTGAGATTAGTAAGGATATTAGCACCATACAGGACGGAAGGTAGTAAGTAGGTGTTTTCAAGTATGATTCTTGTAGACCTATTAAGAAAACATTAATACCTGTAGAACATGCCTAGTTTCTGGTGTGTTTTTATGTTATTTTGTATATAAAGGTCACATTTTAGGTTTTCATCGATGATTACATTTAGCAGCATGGTGTGTGGAACTGCTTCATTTAGACTGCTATTTGTGGAATAACTTTAGAAATTTGATTGATTTCCTGTTTGTCCATTAAGGAAAAAAAGTAAAAATTTTGTTTTATAGGTTCATAGGTAGGTACTAGGCTATCAGCCCAAGGGCCTATGTAAGCCTAGCCAGCAAGGTTCCCTGGCTTACGCCACCCAAGAAAGTTATTTTCCTGTGCCACTGTCAAGCAGAGACACAGAAGTGATCCCCAGGGTGTATTTCCTATTTCCCATCCACTCATCAAGATTTTTCTTGAAGAGTGCTAATGAAGAACTTTGCTTGACATAAATGGGTAACTTGCTCCAGAGTATGGGAAGTCTCTGGGACAGGAATCTGTCCCTCCAGCATGTCCTGTTTATTGTGATGACAAGGTTTAGGTCCCTATAGCATGTAGCTTGGAGGGACTGGGATTTCTTTAGGTGTAGCATGTCCAACAGCTCTGGGTTTGACATAGCTTTATATGTTAGGCAGAGATCACCTCGGAGTAGGCGATATGCTATGGAATAAAGCTGGAGTTTTTTTAGATGGTCAGTGTAGGGCATTTGTTTGAGGCCAGTAATCCTCTTTGTGAGGTACTTCTGTGGGTTTTCCAGCTGCTGCAGATGTCTTGTGAGGTACATTCCAAAAGGGGCATTGTACTCTATAATGAGTGTTGAGTAGAGGGGAACAATGACCTCTTTTTCCTGGATGAGAACCCTTTTATGATGAGGTGTGCCACATAGGACTTCCTGACTACTGTGGTGATGTGACTATCAAAGGAAAGACTACTGTCCACCTGGGTCCCAAGGTCTCTTATCACACATTCAGTGTTAAGTAGATTGCTGCCTATGTGGTAGTTCATGGGTACAGAGTTTTTACCAAAGGGGATGAAACTGCACTTTTTGGCATTAAGCTTGAGGCCATGGCTCTGACACCAGGCATCTGTCACAGCAAGGCCCTTTTGTAGGATGTTCACATCATTTGGGAACTTGACTATGATTCCTAGCTTGTAGTCATCTGCGAACTTTGTTAGCCAGAGGCCTTCTGTGTTAGCCTGTACTTCAGAGAAGTAGATACCAAACAGGAGAGGTCCCAGGACTGAACCCTGTGGTACACCACTTGTCACCGGTTTGAGGTCAGATTTGGAGTCTGCAACTTTTACAGTGTGGGTTTTGTCAGTGAGCCAGTTGGCAACCCATCTTGTGACGTAAGTGTTTATGCCTAGTTTAGTGAGTTTAGCTATAATTCCAGAATGAGGGATGGTGTCAAAAGCCTTGGTGAGGTCAAGATAGGCTGTGTGAACCACCTTACCCTCATCTACGGCTTTGGTGACTGCCTCAAAGAAGTCGATCAGGTTCAGGAGGCATGATCTGCCTTTCACAAACCCGAACTGGGTGGGATCTAGAGTTTGGAGGTTATTTATTGGGGTTAAGTAATATTTGGGAGTTATTTAACCATAGTTCAATGGATGAAAATGCTTCTTGGGTAACTTGTTGCAGACCTGCTACATTATTTGAGGAGCGGATAATATTTGGGTCATCAGCATATTGGATTAGAGGGGTTTATATTAGATAATCAAACTTTCAAAAGTTCGAGTGTCATATGGTCAACACCATATGATCGAATTTTTGAAAGTTCAAACGTTTTAACGGAGATCTCTTTACAGAGCGGAATGGGAAGATTTCCCTTTTCTGCACTGTAGTGCAATCTCAGAGTTGGTATATTTAAAGAGTGGGGGGTGGGGGTGCAGGGGGAATTGCCCCCCTGCTTAAAAAGTTCAGGTAGGTTATTTGTGTAGTTTATTTTTTTTTTTATTAGATGTTTGAACTTTTAAAAGTTCGATCATATGATGTCGACCACATGACAGCTGAACTTTTGAAAGTTTGATTATGTAATATAGACCTGGATTAGAGTGGCTTGACAGGAGGATAAATGAAGGTTGTTTATTAAGATATTGAAAAGTAGGGACCCAAGGATGGACCCTTGGGATACTCCAGTGATGTTTGGAGTGAAGGAGGAAAGGGAGCCTTGCCACTTTACTGACCATTGTCTATCAGACATATAACTTTGAAACCATGCCAGGGAGCTGGATGCGAGGCATAGTGATGAAAGTAGGTATAAGAGATTACTGTGAGAAACTGTATCAAATGTTTTAGAGAAATCTAAAAACAGTGCAGATACAAGATGACCAAATGATCTAGCATAGTTTAAGGTGTCCATGGAGGATAACAGAGCAGTTGAAGTACTGTGGTTTGGTCTGAAACTATGCTGGGTTGGGGACAATAGTTTGTTGTGGAGAAGATTATTGGCTTATGTATTGGATATATTTTTCAACTATTTTAGACAGAGGTAATAAGATAGCAATGGAGGGATATATAGATCTGTGGAATTACCCCCTTTGTGTACAGGAATAATAAATTACTTCTTCTAGATGCCTGGGACATATGATTCTGTGAATGATCTGTTTATAGGAATATTGACTAAGGACTCAGCAGTAAGCCTGAGGTATTGAACAGGAAGATTGTCTGCTGAATTAAAAATAGGTTTGAGTTTTAGAAGTTTTTTATAAGGGTGGTAGACACTGGGTGAAGTGAAAAGGTATGAATAGATGTAGTAGGGCAATGGGTACCATTAGTACTAGCTGTACTTGGCAGAGAAGTGTTGCAGGCAGAGGATTGGTTTACTGATGGTAGAAGGTGTGCATTGTTTGACAGTAAGCTAGAGATGCTGTTGATGAAGTGAGAGTTAAAGAGGGTGGCAATTTTCAAAGGGAATTTATCTGGGTGTGAGCTAGAAACTTGTTCTGTGCCCGATTTAAGAAGTGAATTGATTGATGACCAGAATATATTTTGGCTGTGAGAGTTATTAGATTGCTGGTAGGTATAGAATTACTTTCTATAGGAAATGGTGAGCTGTTTGACTTTATTATGAAGTTGCCTATAATACTGTAAATTGTTTTTAATTTTATTTTTAGCCCTTTTTTCTATGCTTTATTTCCTAGGGAATTAGTTGCTTGGTGGCACCTGACAGCCAGAGGGAATGGTTGATTTTGATTATTTTTATTGGAGTAGGAGCTAAGCTGTTAAGAATGCTCAAGAATGTAGTATTAAAGCGATTTACAGCTTCATCAAGAGTAAGAGTTTTAGGATAGTCCAGTTAGTAGATTTTAGTATGTGTAGAGAGGACACTAGATTAAATTTTATTTGGTACTTGATTGGTTTGCATAAATGCTTTTTAGGAGAATATTTAGCTATTCTGATGCTGAAGGAAGGTAGATGGTCACTGTGATGATGTGAGGTATTGCCAACTATGTCAGGAGAATTAGGGTAGTAGATGTGTAGCATATGCCAGCATAGCTAGCTGGAGTTTTGTAAAGAATTATATGTCCTTTGTACATGAAACTGATTTGTACAGATGTTTGTGTTGAAAAATGAATTTGTAAAGCTGCTAGTGTTAAAAATGTACCAGCAGTGGGTCTTGCAGGACAGAAAGGAAATACAACTGTATGCCAGACTGTATTGCAACTGTTGAATATATTGTAACAGAAGATACTGGAAGAGAAGAGGTTAATTTCAGTCCAGCTAACTTTGAAAAATAGTCTGAAATTAAATTACCTGGTTTAGGCCATAAAGATTGTATCTTACAGTTCTGATTGCAGCCAGACACAAAATGTCTGTGAAAACCAGGACTAGGAATCCTACTGTATTTTTCTTAGGGGTGAACTAGTTGCTAACGTGGAAGTGTAGAAGTTTTGGAATGGTTTTATAGCTTCTAGATGCTATAACATATCTTTCCAAAGCTCTGTGTGTATTATTGACATATATGTGCTAGATTCTGGTTCAGTTTCTAGTAAAGCGGGGTAGTGTGGGAACCAGTGTCACATGCCCAAATGTATGTGATGTCATCTAGTAATCCAGCACTGAAATAATGTTTTAATACTAGATGAGACAGAAGTCTCAAGGTGGTCTGCTTTTGGAACCTGACAAAGAAGGATTACTCACTCATTTCATTTTGCCTTGTTTTAGTAAGTAACCAGGGAAAAGTAATTCTTTAGATCAGTCAGGAAAATATAGTGAGATTAGTTAAACACTCTTTTTCTGTATCTGTGCGAATCTATTCATCTGTGTTATTTTAATATTCCCCGTGTTGAAACTCTGGTGTTAATTGTAAATAGATGTTTATTATTTTCATAGTTTTTTCATCAATTCCTATTATAACTCCAGGCCACTTCATTCTTCTAACAAACTGCTGGCTCAAACATACAAATCTAACAACTCAGTTGGAGACTCCCTGTTTTCCAACTTTGTTAGAAAAACCTGGAACTCACTTCCATCTGATCTCACTCTAGTACCCTTGCTCACTCAATTAAAAAGGCCTCAAACAGTATTTTACAATGCATTGGTTATGTCCATGTTCCAACCCTAACTAACTCCGCCACTACCCAGTTAAGTATCCACCCATTACTCAATCTCTACCCCTGTCTCTAGGGGTGAATGTGTAATACATGACTCAGTACCCCACTATGCTTTCAGTCTTATTATACCCCACTCTACTCTATTTCCTTACCCTTTTACATCTTATCACTTTCGTTATTTATATCCTACCATACATTTGAAACTATGACAGGTAGGACTGTGGATTATTCTACTCTGATGCCACCAGACTATATCATCCTGCATTATTTCAGAAAATTGTGTATAAGGAAATTTCCACTGCTTTTAGTATGTTTTTGAAGCAGAATACGTTTTTCAATTTAACTAAGAATGAGTGGCTAGCTCTAAAAATTTAAAAAAAGTTAAAAACTGAGGTTATATTTAAATGTGCTGATAAAGGTGGAAACTGGGTCATTTTGGATAAACAAATGTATTGTGAAATGATAGCTGATATATTGAGATGTCAAAATGAATATAAATGTTTATCTAGGAACCCTGTAATAAGTTATAATGAGGAGCTGTTGCCATTATTAGAAATGGGAGAGTGTTTGGGTTTTTTTGACCAAAAGGATGTGAATAAGTTATATATCAAAAAAACAGTAACCCCTATCATATATGCCTTGCCTAAGATACATAAAATGTTAACTAAGCCCCCTGGTAGGCCTATTATTTCTGGGGTGGGTTCCTATTTAAGTAATGTTGGCATCTTTCTGGATTTTCACTTGAAAAAATACTTATGTAAGGTTCCTGCACAAAAAAGCATTATCATACCCTTTGGGAAGTCAAACACCCCTGCAAATTACAACATCAATAGTACGCCCCTTAGAGAAGATTCAGAGGTAAGAGATCTAGGTATGCAGATAGATAGTAGCTTACAATTTGACAGCTGTGTGTCCACAGTGGTGAGGAAATTATTTTATATCGCACAACATATTGGTAAAGGTATGGCATCCAGATCCAAGGAAATTGTAGTCCCACTGTTCTCAGCCTTCATTAAACCAATAATCAAGCACATTGTACTATTTGGCATGTACTTGACTAGGTGCTTACATCAGCTACAGCAACTTCAGAGGTTCTTCACAGAGAAAATACAGGGTATAAACAACATGAACTATGTGGATAGAGTAAAAGCCCTATCCCTTTACTCTATCTCCTACAGACAATTAAGGGGTGACCTATGCCTGACCTGCAAATCCAGCCTAATGGAGCACCTACGTATCCAAGTCAAACAGCATGAGTGTCACCTGACCTTGGGATCTAAACTTAGTCAGCAACTCAAACAAAACATGCTGGACAAAGATATGTGTCTCAGACACCCCATTCTTTAGAACAGGCTTCCTATTCACATTAGTGAAAACAAAAAAGCCAAGGGATAACGTCTCCAACAAGCATATGATACAGCTGCAAGTAACTCGCTGACCAAATTCAATAGAGGATTAAAATGAAGCAACGATGGTTCAGAAGAATAACGTTAGAACTTTAATTATGTACAAGCACTTTCGGAGGGATTCGTATCTCTCCTTCCTCAGACGAAAATGAAACGTTAATTTGTTACAACTACCCCATTAAATAGGGTAACCATTAGTCAATTAGCAGGCAACCAATTAAATTCAATTTAATTTAATTTAATACCATGCCAACCTTCTAAGTTGCTTAAAAACATTATGTTTAAAAAGTCGGCTTGCTCTTTTACCTCATCTTGGTTTTTTATATATAAAAACATGACTTTAAAACTGCAAGGTATTTGAAACATACAACTCTCTCGTGCACCTATTGTCAATGCCTGTATTTAGACTACTCAATAACCATTGAAAATATGCCAATGAAAAACTCATAACAGTAAAAAACTACTACCTATGTGAATATTGTAACTGTTACTATGCTTCCAAATCAGTTGTTGTTACTAACCAACAGACTGGAAGCACTATTGTTTTTCTTGTACAATGCTTTTATTTATAATTTAAACTACCCAGTTTAAAACACAACTAATTGTTTTAATGAATGCATAAATAAATTAATTAATCAATTTTTCTGTATGTGTCTAAATATAATGTATTTAAATACATATAAATTATGTTTTATTTAGACTGTCAATCGAAAATAAAAAACTATTTAATATTAATATTAACTGTCCCAAGGTGCGATACCAACCTTAAAACACAACTTACAATATTCAATTTTCATAACTATAACAATGTTAATAAAAATCTAATTAAAAGTAGTTCTAAAATCATGACCTCGTAAAACATTAAACATTAATACAATAAACCATGCCATCCATACTACAACAAACCTACTATAAACTTAATATGTGTATGAGAAGAATATAAAAATGTAAAACTAGACAAATTTATTTTACATTATTGTGCCTTAACACAGAACCACTCTAAAGATGATTATACACTTTGTACACCAATTAGTATCTACAGGGTAATAGATTATCTCCTAAGGGTTAAGAGTTTTAATATGCAGGTAAGCGAAATCGCTTCATTAGATACTAATTGGTGTACAAAGTGTATAATCATCTTTAGAGTGGTTCTGTGTTAAGGCACAATAATGTAAAATAAATTTGTCTAGTTTTACATTTTTATATTCTTCTCATACACATATTAAGTTTATAGTAGGTTTGTTGTAGTATGGATGGCATGGTTTATTGTATTAATGTTTAATGTTTTATGAGGTCATGATTTTAGAACTACTTTTAATTAGATTTTTATTAACATTGTTATAGTTATGAAAATTGAATATTGTAAGTTGTGTTTTTAAGGTTGGTGTATCGCACCTTGGGGACAGTTAATATTAATATTAAATAGTTTTTTATTTTTCGATTGGACAGTCTAAATAAAACATAATTTATATGTATTTAAATACATTATATTTAGACACACATACAGAAAAATGGATTAATTAATTTATTTATGCATTCATTAAAACAATTAGTTGTGTTTTAAACTGGGTAGTTTAAATTATAAATAAAAGCATTGTACAAGAAAAACGGTAATAGTGCTTCCAGTCCGGTTGGGTTAGTATAACAACAACCGATTTGGAAGCATAGTAACAGTTACAATATTTGCATAGGTAGTAGTTTTTTACTGGCATGAGTTTTTTATTGCCATATTTTTAATGGTTATTGAGTAGCCTAAATATAGGCATTGACAATAGGTGCACGAGAGAGCTGTAGGTTTCAAATACCTTGCAGTTTTAAAGTCATGTTTTTATACATAAAAAAACTAAGACGAGGTAAAAGAGCAAGCCGACTTTTTAAACACAATGTTTTTATGCAACTTAGAAGGTTGGCATGGTATTAAATTGAATTAATTTGAACTTAATTGATTGCCTGCTGATTGACTAAGTGTTACCCTATTTAATGGGGTAGTTGTAACAAATTAACGTTTCATTTTCGTCTGAGGAAGGAGAGATACGAATCCCTCCGAAAGTGCTTGTTCATAATTAAAGTTCTAACGTTATTCTTCTGAACCATCGTTGCTTCATTTTAATCCTCTATTGAATTTGGTCAGCGAGTTACTTGCAGCTGTATCGTATGCTTGTTGGAGACGTTATCCCTTGGCTTTTTTGTTTTCACCAGTTTGTGTGGCTTTTTGTGATTCCTATTCACATTAAGCAGAGCTTTTCCCTGGCCTTCTTCAAATGCAGTTTGGATCAATGGATGGGGAATCACAAATTCACACCTGTGGTAGTGCTTATGTCTGTTATGGACAGAGGCAATTTGTAAGATACTCAATGCACAGGCACAAATCCATGCCATCCTCTTTCCCCTAGGGGCCATATATTGGGCAAGATTGGGTTATATTGGCGAGACTTGTAAGGACCCATAAGCTATAAGTCTAGTAATCTCCTATGAACATATGAACCTATGATTATTAAATCTACCAAAGCACCTCATGAGCTTAGGTTAGTATCTGAAGCAAAGGACAACTTTCAATTATTTTTTAGTCAGATTAGAAAACTAAGAAACAACATCCACCATTGCAGAGAATTCCTACAAAATGGCATAACCTACTCAGACCTGATGGATAGTGTTAAAATACTAGCAAATAAAGTCAATTCAAAATTTTCTCCTAAGATGACTATTTAAGGCCATCTATCGCTGTATCTCTCAACACCCCATCATAAAAAAAGCATACACTGAAACTGCTGTCCAAGATCAAAAATACCTTCTACATGGGACTGAATAATATACTGATTTGTCTAATAAGCAATGCTAAACATGCCCTGACACAACCACTCAATAAGCTATTTAACCTGAGCCTAGTAAAAAGCTTTGTCCCAGAAGTCTGGTGCACAACACTGGTGATGTCACTCCAAAATGGTGGGCCCAGTGCAGAACCCAAGAATTATAGAATTATAGGCCCATCAGTCTGATGAGTCCCATTTGGAAGGCCTTGAAACATAATATAAATGACTTAATTAACCTGGACATTAAGAATTTCATCAGACTGGATCAGCAGTAATTTGGTTTGATAAAAGATAGATCCTGTCAAATAAATCTTGTAAACATTTTTGAAAGGCAGTAAACAGTGGTCACAGTGTCAACACAGCCTACCTTGAATTAGCTGAGGCATGTGACACCATCCCTCATAACAGCTAATTAATACACTAAATGCATTATAGATCCCTGTGTGAACAACAGTCAGAGTGTCAACACAGCTTCTCTTGAATTAGCTAAGGCATGTAACACCATCCCTCATAACAGCTAATTAATACAATAAATACATTATAACTAGATCCCTATGTCATAAGATGGATAGCCAATTTGTTAAAAGACAGAATCCACATAGTGCGAGTAGCAGGGACAATGTCAGAAAGTATGAAGGTAACTAGAGGTGTTCCAAAAGGCTCATTGCTGGGACCATTTCTATTTGATATTTAGTTTTCTGACCTCCAGATAAAGAACCAAGATCAGTGACTAACTGAATTTCCAGATGACTGCAACTTGGGAATCATTTTCAAATTCCCATCTAATGCCCAAGTCCTTCATCAAAACTTATACTTATGTTAAATACTAAAAAGTGCAACATTGTTGCATTCAGTAGACACCCCCTTCCCCCAGCATACAATATAGCCAATAACCCTATTTAAAATAAACATGTAGTTAGAAACCTGGAAACCTGGGTTGCTAATTACCTCTCCTTTGATCACCAGGTAACCACAGTTGACTGGAAATCCTCCTACTCAGCACAGTCATCACTGACCAAAGCAATATCACCTAGACCTAATAAGATTATTATCCCCATATATTCAGCACTGATAGACCTATTTCAGAACACAATTTTTTTGGGATATATTTTTCGAGCTATATCAAGCAATTGGAGATGCCCCAAAGGTTTGTGGCTAAGAAAATTGTGGGCTTAAATTCCATAAGCTATCAGAAAATATTAGAAACATTGTTCCTTTTTTCAGTATCATAGGGACTCCACAAAGGAGATCCATGCCTCACCTTCTATGCAATCAGGGACCCAGTGGTCTAGGATCTCCTGTACCTTCACAAGTCAAACAGTTCCATAATTATCATAACCTGACATCTAAATCTGCTTCAGCAGACTAATAAAACAAGGTGGAGAGACAGTTTTTTTTTCAGACTCCACCTCACCTCTGGAACAGATTCCCTCTGCAGATCAAGCAGTATGATACACTATCTTCCTTCAAATGTGACACAGATAATCACATGGGCATTCATAAATTCACTGAGGCTTGACTGGCTTAAGCCTCCTTGAAAGGGAAGGTACAATCTAGGGTAGGAAATAGCAATGCAAAATGGTTGCCAGACTCAGTTGCCTTGAACTTGCTATGATGCTGTAGTTCTGGGTTTGTTTCTCTTGGCTTCCATTTGTACGATGAATGACGCTAAGAACTAATTTAACCAGACAATGCTCCTGGTTTACCATAGAAAATGGGCTTGTGCCTGATTGGCTTGCCCAGGTCACAACTGAACTGAATAAGCAGTTTACTAATTTAGATTCGTAGACTTTGCAGAATGTTAAAACTTGTATGTGTCATTTCAAAACATGCTATTTTAACCTTATTATTTTAGTCTTTATTGATTTGGTCACATAATAAGAATTTTTTTTAGTTTAGTTTCTTGCTTTAGTTGCAATTTAGATTCTGGTGTCTTGATGGGTATATTAGAGTGCAGTGACTTAGTTTTGTAGACTGTATACAGTTATTTTTTTTTTTTTTCAAAACAGGTTTATTGTTTTAACATATAAGAGAAATATCATAACAATTTTATACAAGTAATTAAAAATAGGTATTATTATAATATTCAACAAAACAACTAAAGTATTTACAAAGACATCCACTACAATCAGATCAATTAATTAAACTAAAATACCATGCTATTGAAATTAAAATTTTTTTAACAAATTTTGTAAATTATCCCATACAATATAATAAGATGTTTTTCTATTTGTTCTTGTCCTAATTGTGTTTATTTCCATATGGTACACTATATTCATAACATTTTTAAATTTATTGAACGAAGGAGGTGTATCTGAAATCCAATTTCTAGTTATTATTTTCCTAGCCACTGCTAGAATAGACCATAACAAGGGAAGCTTAACCTTTTTAACACTTTGAGGTACAGGTGTGTTGAATAATATAAGAGATTTAGAAATAATGAAATTATCTGTAAAAAGAGCCTGCAAAAATTCATTAATTGACTTCCAGTATTCTTTCAATTTTATACAGTCATAAAACATATGAGCCCAGTCAGCATTAATTTCTACATTACATCTCTTACATAAATTATCTTTATTATTTATTTTATTCATCATCAAAGGTGTATAAAAAGATCTATGTAAAAATGTCCATGTATAAAGTCTCCAGACAATGGAAGACGTAGTTCTATAAGCAGATTCCAATATATATTGTTTATCTTGTTGATTTGGTGGGTCCCCATTAATAGAAGTGAAATAATTCCAGTATGAATCTACACTGTAAAAGTTTCTTGTCTGATAATTTTATGTATGTATGAAAGTTTACCTTTATCAGAAACTTTATGTTGTAAATTTAATATCAAGTAATCAATCAGTGTTGGAATAGATTCTTTAACTGTTATAGACATTAGATCTATTTTATTAATGAGATGTTGTCTAAAGGTCTGAACCTCTAACCAGCAAGTTTCTCTTAGATCAAATTCTTGTTTTAAGAAATCTAGATTTTTAACTTTATTATCAGATATCAACTGATACCAGTACTTTAGATCATTATCTATAGCTAAATGAGTTCCGTCAGAAGTAGATGACAAAAGCATACCGTGAGTATACATTATAGGGAATACAATAAAATTCCATTCCCTATACTTAGGGTGCATGAATATAAAGTTACGATAACTAATAATAATATTTAATGGGTAACAAACCATATGTTTAGGTGTAATAGGTGAAGTACAAAATTCCTTTAGTAACCATAACATGGAGTTATTTACAATCATATTTTTATGTGTTAAGGAGATTTTCATGAAGTGCATACTAATTAGCTCCCAATAATCTTTCCATTTTGTGACATATGACTGATCTATTAATAAAGTAATAACTTTTACAATAGAAGAGATAGTATATAAATTAAAGTCTGGAAAAGAAATACCCCCTTGAGACCAGCTATTAGTATGTTTCTTTAATGCAATCCTAGGTCTATTAGGTGCCCATAGGAAATTTAACATTAGTGTATTCAGTTTCTTGATAATTATTTTTGTAGGTGGAAGTATTTTTGATTGTATTAAGTATAAAATCTTTGGGAATATTATCATTTTAATAATTGTAAGTCTCTCCTCCATAGTAAAAAACATATTATTCCAGGTATTAAAAAGATTTTGTATATTAAGAAAATAGGTATTATAATTATTATATATAATAGATTTAATATATTTAGATAGTATTATACCTAAATAAGTTATCTGACCTGAATTGGGTACATATTTAGTAAAATCACTAATGAGAATATTTTTTCGTGTATATATAGGTAGTATTTTAGTTTTTTCTTCATTGAATATTAAACCAGAAATACTTTTAAAATTCATCATGTCATCAAATAGAGACTGCATAGAAGAATTAGATCCTGTTGATGTAATTAGAACATCATCTGCAAAAAGTTGAATTTTGGATGTTGTATTTTCATCTATTTCAAAACCCTCTATGTCAGTACTGTTTCTGATCAAATTAGCCCAAGGCTCCATTACTAAAGTGAATAATAGTGGAGAAAGTGGGCATCCTTGTTTTGTACCTTTAAGAATGGGTATTTTTTGTGAAACATATGTTCCTACCTTAATATAAGCCAACGTTCCTTTGTATAAATGCTCAATTAGATTTACAAATGCATCTGAGAAGTTTGTGCACTTCATTAAGGTAAACAGATATTCCCAACTTACTGAATCAAATGCTGAACTTATATCAAGACTAATAAGTGTTAAATCTTTCTTTTTCCTATTTGCAAAATCTATTAATGTTAAAGTTCTTCTTATATTATCAAAAGTATTTCTATTTACAATGAAGCCTGTCTGATCTATATCTATAATGTCGGGAATGATTGTCTTCAATCTATCAGCAAAGATACTCATAAACATTTTATAATCAACATTAAGTAATGAGATGGGCGATATGAAGAACATCTAGTTGGATCTTTATTAGGTTTTAAAATTGGCGAAATAAATGTATATTGCCAAGATGGGGGGGTTATTAACTCAGTTTGGGCCAAAATAAAACCTTATGTATTAATGAATATGTACTTTTAGAAAGGATTTTATATATCTCTGGTATAATACCATCATTACCCGGCGCTTTGTTTGATTTAAGCTTATTTATTTGTGTAATAACTTCTGTATATGAAATACTCTTGTCCAATAGTTTAATCTGTTGTTTATTAAGCTTTTTATTCATGTTTGTGGTTATAAACTCCTTTATTTTATCTTTAGGTTCCATGTTAATGTTATTATGGTTAATTTTGTGAAAGTGATTTCTAAATTCATCTAGTATTTCTGGTATACTAGAAACATTCTTCTTTTCCTTAGAGAAAATATTTCTTTGATATGGTTTTGTTTATTCAACCTTTTGTTTTATTTTTAAGTCTATGTAAGTATTTGGGGCTTATTGAATAAGCCAAAACTTGTATTTCTCTAAAGTTATTTTAACTTTATGAGTTAAAATTTCTTTGTATTTCTCATTTAGTTTGTTTATTTCTTCAATAACTTTCTTGTCCATAATATTTTCTTTATTATTATGTTTATAAGAGTCTAATTTACTTTGAATATCTAACAATTCCTTATCCCAAGATTTCCTTTTATTATTATACCATCTGATACTTTGTCCATATAGATATGATTTTAAGGCATCCCAAACATAAACAATGGAGACTTCAGGAGTATTATTTATGTCTAAAAATGTTTTACTTCTGAAAGTATATATTTTTTATAGTCTTTTAGTTGAGTTAAGTATGCTGGTATCCTTTTGATCTGAACATTATGAGTATTTTTTATCATGAATTCAAAAACAATTAAATTATGATCAGATATAGGACATGAAATGATTTTGGAATTAATTAAATCTGTTACCATCTGGTTAGAAATAAAGACCCTATCTATTTTTGAATAAGTTTTGTATCTGTTAGAAAAAAGGTGTATGGTAATGATTTTGAATCTACCTGATTATTAATATCATTCAAATGATAAGAATTAGCAAAATCATTTAAATGTTTTGCATTAGATGTAATTCTTCTTTTCCCTATAGTGGTAGTATCACTTTCATGTAGTATACAATTAAAGTCACCAGCTAAAATAATATCTCCTATAGAGAATGATATGATCTTATCAAGATGATGTTTCACTGTATTAATACCAATTCCAGGTATCCAATATACATTAATTAAAGTGTAAGTCTTCCCATTAATTTGTATTGTAACCATACAAAACATTCCTTTGTCATCCTGATAAGACTTAATGGTTTTAGGAATGGACATACTTTTATTCCATAAAATAGCCACTCCTCTTTTTTCTGAGTGTGCTCTGAACTAACCAATACTGTATATTTGTTTGTGGCTAGTTTATCAATATCTTTGTTCAAGAGATGGGTTTCTTGCAGGAAGACTAAGTTGGTCTTATGTAAATTAATGTATCTTATTAGGCTTGCCCTTTTACATGGATTATTCAATCCATTAATGTTTAAAGAAATTCCTTTTAAAGATGTCATTTGGCATTTTTAAAACTTAAGAATCTTATGATCAAAATAACAAATAACAAGATAAGTAATGTTACATCTCCTCCTTTAGGTGTACCTTTAAATATAGCTGTATTTATTGAATCTCTTATGGGATTTCGTATAGGATTCAATTTTGTTTGTAGTGACAATGAATGTACAAAATATATTGTGGATGTCAAAACTATATACA
>NC_056749.1:83846050-83958550 GCF_019279795.1 Protopterus annectens
TGCACATTGTGAATGTGAGGTAAACACCTAAACCATTATGCTGTCCTCCAACCCAATGCAAAAAAAAAAAAAAAAAAAAAAAAAAAGAGTAGAATTTTACCCTTTCCCCACTGTTTTGTAATCTTGGAGTTGGTATATATAATTAGCAGAGGAGGAAGTGCAGAAATGTGGATGACATTTAATACTGTCTGTGCTAGGTAACATACAGGAAAGATAAAACATTCTTAGATTGTTTCTCTTTTTTTGATTAATTGAGTTTCAGACAATTGTGGTCAATGTAGTGTATGTTGATTTAGTGAACTGACAATGTAATAAAACAATTTTTTATGTATATATAAATATGTATATATATATGTATATATATATATATATATATATATATATATATATATATATATATATATATATATATATGGGTCTACTTTGAAACATCTAAAACCCATATCATCTAATTTCATAACACTGAGACCAGAACATCTAAAACCCAAAACATCTAGAACCCATAAAATTGAATTTCATAAGATCTAACACTACAAATCACAAGAAAATAACATCCCCTCTACATATAACGACACCAAACTACCAAACACACATTTTACCTAGTTTCTGCAGGGGGGACAAGCCCCCCTTCACCACCCATGTGGGGGGCTCTGCCCCCCACAACCCCCCCGTAAATTAAATATACCAACTCCAAGATCGCTCTACAGTGGGAAAAAGTTAATTTCCCAACCCCACTGTATCAAGCCCCTCTGCAGAAACGCAGTAAGAAGTGTGTTTGGTAGTTTGGTGTCATTATATATGGAGGGGATGTTATTTTCATGTGATTTGTACTGTTAAATGTTATGAAATTCAGTGTTATATATATATATATATATATATATATATATATATATATATATATATATATATATATATATATATATAAGTATATGTTGAAGTATCAAAATGTAAAATGTTTCACACTGAATTGTTTGATGTAAGCATTTTAAAATTCAATATTTCATACGGTTTTCTTTTGCAATCCAGTCACCAAAACTCACAACACATTCAGACCAAATTTGAATAGTAGTAGTAATACAGAAAGGTTTTATCAATGGTAAGTTATAGGGCTTTGGATATGAGAAGAGCCAAGGCTAGGTTTAACAGGTTAAATTATAAGCTGGTGCAGGGAGGGTAATAATTCATGCTGACCCCAGTCCTAACTCTGCACCTCATGTTAGAAAAAAGTTTTGTATAACAGTACCACTGCACAAGACACTCAGGCAATCACACATGCACAACACCAAATCTATCCTCTTACATAGCCTTACTCTAACGCTAACCCACAACAAATTCTCCTACCCTGATGCAGATGCCTTCAGGATATCTGAGCATCTGGCATTAGTTTCCAAGCTCACACTTATCTTACGCACATTCATTCAATGTTTTGTTCATCTGGAAACTTTGACTTTTGATGACCAGAATGCACAACTGCATTTTGACATCCTTCAGTCTATCAATCTGTAGTCAATATGGCAGAGAAAATGTCATTCATTATAGTAGCTGACAAGAAAATAGCTGCAAATAACTGCAATAAAGAAAGAGAATATTTACAGCTGATTTCAAATCTATGATGCAGTTAAAATAAAAAAAGTTCAGTCATGTAAACTATAAGCTTTAAGCAAAGTTTATGGTAGTTGTGACACCCATGCACTGGCCCAGCAATTAAGGAGCCTCAATCCTCGCCACTACCACCAGTGATGGCCGTGCACATTGGAAAGGATAATAAACACATACACAGTAAAGTACAATTTTGCTTAAGAGCACACAGAGATTACAGTCAGTCTGGGGCTGATTTCTCCCTTAATGTCCATGTCCCCAATAAGACTCCCCACTGGCACAGCTATAGGGTCCAGATTTCTGCCTAGTGGGCAAGCTAAAACCTCCAGCACTCTCTCTGTCCAACCAGTGCTTCGTGTCCCTGACCAAGTAGCTGACACACACACACACACACACACACACACACACAGACACACACACACACACACACACACACACACACACACACACACACACACACACACACACACACACACACACACACACACACACACACACACACACACACACACACACACACACACTTTGACAGTGATGGGAGTAATTTATCACAATAAGTAATGTATTACTGTAATATATTACAATTTCTAGTAACTAGTAATATAACTAATTACTTTTTCAAAATAGTAACTAGTAATATATTACTTTTTTAGTAACTAGTAACTTAAATGTGAGTTACTTTTGCGTTACTTTTGCTTAAACCAGTGGTTCTCAACATGGGTGATATAGCCTCCTAAAGAGTGATGTAAAACTTCCGGGGTCCCTATATAGTATGGATAGTGATCAGATGTTAGGAGGTAATAGACACTTTGAAGAGGCAATCTGGATATAAAATTACAACATAATGTTGGCACAACTCATAGCGTGTAGCATTCATAATAGATCATTAGAATTAGTTTGGAGCAAAATTTACTTCATTTTTTTAGCACTGCAAGGAGGTGAAAGCTAATGATGACCAGACTCTAGCCCTGCCCTGTACTGTCAGACTCTCACCACTAAAATATCTCCTAACACTGGGACAATTCTAGCCTGTTAGAGATCATATCTTTACCTTGCAGTATAATAAATGCCATTGGTTCTTCATACACCATCAATCAGAATCAAACTCATCACTCATCAATTGAGTACCCGATGCCCCAACCCACTACACCAAGCAGGATGCTTCAAGTGGATCTATGATCAACCAACTTTTGTCTTAACAATATTTTGTTATATTCTATTTAAAATCCTTTTCAGGTTTTGATATTTAGTTGCTGAAAATAGACAAAATGTGTTTTTTACAGGTGTTGTGCTGCTGGCTGGTTTGGTTTAATTATTATCTGTGACTCTCTAGCTATAAAGACTAGTTGTCATCTTCTCCTTTTGGCTGTGCCCATTAGGGATCACCACGGTGGATCATCTGTCTGCAGAACAAGTGGCAGTGGAGCTTTATATTGTTGAGTTGCCAGCCCAGCCCTCAACCTACTTCAGAAGACACACGCATACATGCACTCACACCTAGAGCCAATTTAGAATGTCTAATCCACCTGCCGCATGTCTTGGGAATGTGGGAGGAAGCCGGAACACCCTGAGGAAACCCACTCGAGCACAGGGAGTGTAGATCATAGTGTGTGTGTTGTACTTTTAAAGCCACTGTAGTTCATGGGCACATGCACAGAAAGTGCTGAGCACATGCAAGCAGAGAGCTGTTTTGTGTAAACAGATGGAGTGAAAACATGTATGTGTGTAGCAGTCAGTCAGTTAGCTAGTTTAAGTTTTATGTTCCAGTCATCCATCCTGATGTGTTTGTAATAAATATCTTAAATGAACACTCGAGCTTTGTCATCTTATTTGAGCACACAAGACGAGTGACATGTTTGTCAGAATGGGTCCGAAGTCAAAACTTCTTAAAACCATGAGGCGCACAGTCAGAAATGGAGGAATATACAAAAGTGGCTCAAATGACTCGCAAATGACTCATAAACAGGTCAGAAAATATTTCCAGGTTCTTCAACTCATTTAAATGATTTTTCCCTCAATGAATATAAAGCAAAGCATTCCAAACCAATTACTGAATAAACAAAATAGTAAAAATTGTGACATATTGGAAAAAGTACTTGAAAAAAACATTTGAAACAATATCCAAATCATATAAGATGTTCAAAAAAAGACAAAACAACTGCATTTTTTCGCAATGTACTACTTTTTCACATTAACTAAAGCTATTCAAAGTATCTAAAGTGTGCAAAGTGTTGGCAGTATGTGCAATATTACAGTACGGTCTTTTCAAAGAGTACAGTTATTTCAAAGAGTAACTGGTGTGTGTTTGACATTTATTTGGCATGGCAGAGGGATTTCACAGACCAGATCCACTTGTGTTTGATAATAATATTGCTGAAAACTGGAGAGTGTTTGAGCAAGAATTTAGTATTTTCATACAGGCTGCTTTGTCTGATAAAGACACACATATAAAAACATTTGCTCTGTTCATTTTCGCTGGTTCCAAAGACATTGAGAGAGAACATACATTTGTGTATGCACCTGATATTTATGCAGAGAAGGGGGAAGACTGCCATACTGTGGTACGGGCAGAAACATGGGAAAACTGAGTGCTTAAAACATATTTAGAGAAATGTGCAACCCTCAAACAAATATTACAGTGGAAAGGCATTATTATACACAAGAGATCAGAAGCCTGGTGAAACTTTTGCAGCATATATAACTGACTTGAGAAACAAGTCAAAAATGTGCAGATTTGGTCATCTGAGAGATGAGTTGATAAAAGACAAGCTTGTGTGTGGTGTTAATAAGGAGTGAGAAAGGTTTTGCTTAGAGACAGTGATTTAACTTTAAGCAAAACCATAGAGATTTGGCAGATACATGATCTCATAGAAAAGTCCACAAATATACTTACGAATGGTAAGAACATGCTTGCAACTTCTTCCAGCATGAATGTTGATAGTATGCAGCACACTACACCTGACATTTGGATGCATCAGAATCATAGATTCTTTGGTGTCACTGCCCACTGGATCGACTGTGACACACTTCAAAGAAAGTCAGCTGCTTTGTCATGCTGCAGATTACAGGTGAGGCATGCATATGATCTCATAGCATCAACTCTTGAGAGCATTCCCATTAAGTACATGATAGATCAAACGGTGTGTGGGAAAATTATTGACAATGGCAGCAATTTTATAAAGACTTTCACTGTGTTCTCGGAATGTGAGAGATCTGAGACTACAAGCATTCTGTCTCATGATGAGGATGACGATGGTGAAGTGATTTACAACAGTGTAACAGCCGTGCTGAGTCAGTCAGGGCAAAGTGAGAACACCTATTCACTGCCTCCCCATCTGAGATGTGCAGCACACATTGAAACTAGCTGCCGTGCAAGATGCTGAATCTGCTTGTAATGATGCACAGTAAAAAATATCATGCGAAGCACCATGGCCAAATGCTATGCTGCTTGGAACAAGGCTAGTCGTAGCACCCAAGCTGCTGAGGGGGTTTGAAATAAGTGTGATCTGGCATTGATTATTCCCAATGTGACACGATGGAATCCCACTTTAAACGTAATGGAGAGAATTCACCACATTGCAGCTCAGGGTGAAGGCTTGCTGAATGAGATATGTGAACAGATTGGAATTGCCATCTTCAGGCCTGCAGAAATTACCTTTGTTGCTGAGTTTGAGCAGGCAATGCAGCCCCTGGCAATGGTTCTGCACATCCTGCAGTCAGAGCTGAAAAGCTTCATGGGAATCCTCATCCCCACCATTATGTGCCAGAAAAATAAGTTATCCAAAATCAAGCAGTCTGTGAAGCTTGTTGTGTCACTAGTTGATGCTCTTCGTAAAGGCATTGAGGCTCGATTCAATCACTTTGTGGAGCATGAAGAGCTCATTCTGGCTAGCATAGTGCATCCACAGTTCCATTTCTGATGGATGGATAGTGAAGAGCAGAAACTCAGAGGCAAGGCTCTGCTCCTTGATGCCATGCAGAAACTGGATGAACCTGCACATGGTTCATCTGAAGCTTCTGCATTAACTGCAAAGACAGCTTCTTCGGCTTCAAAGAGTCGATGTCCAGCCAATGTCAGCATATCTTCTCAGATGGACATGTATCTGGCAGACCCTTCCAGAGAAATGTCTTCTCCCAACAGTTACCCTATAGTCAGGTAGAGCACCTGTTGAACACCTGTTCAGTCTTGATGGACAAGTTCTGACTGCAAGAAGAAATAGACTCACCGACGAACACTGAAAAGTTGTTCCTTCGAGCGAACTGAAATGTGTAGTCATTGTGAATAGTTATATAAAGAGATATTTTGGTTGACATTGTTGTGTTAACAGTCTTGTTAGACCTATATGACATTTCCTGTAAGCATTTTTGCACCCTCAGCATTAGTTTTAGCAGATTAGTCTAATGTATATTGTTGAAAATTTGATGAGTTGTAACTTGTTATGGGGTCTTGTGTTTCTGGCGGGTCTATATTAGAAGACCGAATTAAACAAATATCGAATGGCATAACAGCGAAAAGACCAGACCTCGAACTTGCTATTGTGGAGGGCTGTGCCCCCCCACAGCCCCTGGTAAATATATATATATATATATATATATATATATATATATATATATATATATATGTATATATATGTATACCAACTCCGAGATCACACTACAGTGAGCAAAGGGCAAATATTCCAATCTTCACTGTACCGTGATCTGGCAAACAGCACTTTGAGGTCCGGTCTTTTAGCTGTTATGCCATTCGATATTTGTTTCATTTAGTCTTCTAATATAAACTCATTTCTGGCTGTGTGTACTTTGGTTTAAGTATGAAATTGTGACTCTCTAACTATAAAGACTAGTCTGTGGGACTTTGTAAACTGTGAAATGCTATTCATCATTATTGTAACATTGTGTATACAACTTTAATACACTCGGATTCATGTGCAGTAAGCATGTATTCCTCACACACAAGTACTATGTGAGTAAATCTGAATATGAGAATTGATAAACTATACTTATGTAAAAATAACTCAACAGTAACTAGTTACTTTAGTTAGTAACTAGTAGTAGTAATATATTACATTTTTAAAAAGGTACTAAGTAATATTAACATATTACTTTCACATAAAAGTAACTAGTAATAGTAAGTTATTACTTTTATAAGTACAACACTGCACTTTGAGATAACAGTTGTATACAATCACACAGACACTCCTGAGGAAGGCTGGCACAGGTTCTCCAGCTGTGCCCCTTTTACACAGACTATACGGTAGTACCACTTGCCACCACCCAATATTTATCGGTTACTAAAAGGCCCTTATGAAAGGGTGTCTAATTACACTGTGCAATATTATTATCCAAATGGTAAGTGTGACAGAACAGCAAAGCTATCGGAGTGGCTTTGTACAATATTACTAAATACATGCAATGTAGTCTTACAGATTAAATTATCTCTACACAAAACAGCCACAATTGAAAGGTTTAAAAATATTTAATAATAAATAATAAAAACACAGGACAATACTTCTTACTACACACAGTGCTAGTCAAGAGTTCAGAGATCACCAAAAAAAAAATTTTCAAAATTTCAAAAAAAGATTCAACGATCATCTTTCTT
This sequence comes from Protopterus annectens, assembly GCF_019279795.1. Lineage (NCBI taxonomy): Eukaryota > Metazoa > Chordata > Ceratodontiformes > Protopteridae > Protopterus > Protopterus annectens. Next base: position 83,853,255 of record NC_056749.1, read on the forward strand.
ACAGCAGAGTTCACTGTTGTTACATTTTTTCAGTTCAGCATCCAATACAGTCTTTTCACATTTAAGAACAAGCCTGTGGCTTACATTAATATTTATAAATGACAGAATTATCTACAAAATTCTATCTAGATAGGCTGGCAGCCTTCACCTATCTTTACACATCTCCCCTCTTGGAGAACTCAAGCTAGTTTTTCAAGTGATCCTTGAGAAACATTGCTTGAGAGGGTTAGGTCTATCTGAGTATACCCTTACCCCATTCCCTGTCTTGAGAGTACATCTGCATTGGCATTGCTAATCCCACTGTGGTGTTGCACTGACATATCACATGCTTGCAACCCTAGGCTCCATCTTAGCAAATTGTCATTTTGCTGGCTGGCTCTGTTTAACCATTTTAGGGGATTGTGATCTGTAGCGACAGTGAATTTCCTTCCATACAGATAAGGCTGAAGTTTCTGCAGTGCCCACACTATGGTTAGACATTCCTTTTCTACAGCTGCATAGCATTCCTCCCTGGGTTGGAGCCTATGACTGAGATAAACCACTGGGTGCTTTTCTCTCTCTGAAGAAATCTGGCTAAGTATAGCCCCCACGCCATGGTTTGAAGCATCCACCTGCACAACAATATATTTGCTGTAATCTGGACTGGCTAAAACAGGGGGTCCTCCAAAAGCTTCTTTAAGCTCCTGGAATGCCTGATCACATGCTGGGGTCCACACTACCTTATCTGGTCTGTTCTTCCTTGTCAGGTCTGTGAGGGGAGCAGCTATGGTACTGTAACTGGGGACAAACTTTCTGTAGTTCCCTGCTGTGCCTAAGAAGGCCCTCACCTACTTTTTGGTAACAGGTGCAGGCCATGCCTGAATGGCTTCTACTTTGGCAGGTTCTGGCCTGATCTTACCACTCCCCACTCTATGTCCCAAGTAGGAGACCTCTGCCATAACCACCGGACATTTTCTTGGCATAATGGTCAACCTTGCCCTCTGTAGTCTTCCCAGCACCTCCTTGACATGCTGAAGGTGCTTTTGCCAGGAATGGCTGTAGATGGCAATATCATCTAAGTAAGCAAGGGCAAACCCTTCTGCTCCTGCTAGTATATTATCTACCACCCTCTGGAAAGTTGCTGGGGCATTTTTCATCCCAAAGGGCGTCTTTGTGAACTCATACAAGCAAAAAGGAGTCATAAAGGCTGACCTCTCTGTAGCACTGGGAGTCAAGGGGACCGGCCAGTAACCCTTGGTAAGATCAATGGTGGTAAAATACTTAGCGCCAGACAGCTGCTCTAGGACCTCATCTCTCCTATGCATGGGGTAAGCATCTCACTCTGTGTGACTATTTAATTTCCTATAGTCCACAGAGAACCTGATTCTGCCACCCTTCTTTGGCACCAACACCACTGGGGAGGCCCAGGGACTGCTGGACTCTTGAATTACCCCTAGTTCCAACATATCCTGTAATTCCTTCCTCAGAGTCTGTTTGACTCTCTCAGGCACCCTATAAGGGGCCTGCCTAATAGACCTTTCGAGTTATGTATCCACCTGGTGCTGCACCAAGCATTTGGGTGCACCCTGGTTTCCCAGTGAACATGTCCACAAACTCCTGTAACGCTGCTCGGATTTCTCAAACCTGGGTTGGAGATATCCGCTGGGAAATTGCTACTCCTTCCACTGAGGTGTCAGTCCAAGCCTCACTGAGGAGTACAGTCACCAGATCTCCCTCAGACTCCTCCTGCAATCCACTGTAAATGCTCAGCACAAGGGCCTCTCTATCATGGTAAGGTTTCATCATGTTAACATGGTACAATTTGTGTTCCTGCCTCCTGCCTAGCAGTTCTACAATGTAGTTAACATTGCTTACCTTTCTTACCACCTTGTATGGTCCCTCTCAAGCTACTTGCAGCTTGTTATGTCTGACAAAAATGAGAACCATTACCTGCTGCCCCACATCATGAGACCCATTACCTGCTGCCCTACATCATGAGAACCATTACCTGCTGCCCTACATCATAAGAACCATTACCTGCTGCCCTACATCATAAGAACCATTACCTGCTGCCCTACATCATGAGAACCACTACCTGCTGCCCTACATCATGAGAACCATTACCTGCTGCCCTACATCATGAGAACCATTACCTGCTGCCCTACATCATGAGAACCATTACCTGCTGCCCTACATCATGAGAACCATTACCTGCTGCCCTACATCATGAGAACCACTACCTGCTGCCCTACATCATAAGAACCACTACCTGCTGCCCTACATCATGAGACCCATTACCTGCTGCCCTACATCATGAGAACCATTACCTGCTGCCCTACATCATGAGACCCATTACCTGCTGCCCTACATCATGAGAACCATTACCTGCTGCCCTACATCATAAGAACCATTACCTGCTGCCCTACATCATGAGAACCATTACCTGCTGCCCTACATCATAAGAACCATTACCTGCTGCCCTACATCATGAGAACCATTACCTGCTGCCCTACATCATGAGAACCATTACCTGCTGCCCTACATCATGAGAACCATTACCTGCTGCCCTACATCATAAGAACCACTACCTGCTGCCCTACATCATGAGACCCATTACCTGCTGCCCTACATCATGAGAACCACTACCTGCTGCCCTACATCATGAGAACCACTACCTGCTGCCCTACATCATGAGAACCATTACCTGCTGCACTACATCATGAGAACCACTACCTGCTGCCCTACATCATGAGAACCATTACCTGCTGCCCTACATCATGAGAACCATTACCTGCTGCCCTACATCATGAGAACCATTACCTGCTGCCCTACATCATGAGAACCATTACCTGCTGCCCTACATCATGAGAACCATTACCTGCTGCCCTACATCATGAGAACCACTACCTGCTGCCCTACATCATGAGAACCATTACCTGCTGCCCTACATCATGAGACCCATTACCTGCTGCCCTACATCATGAGAACCATTACCTGCTGCCCTACATCATGAGAACCACTACCTGCTGCCCTACATCATGAGAACCATTACCTGCTGCCCTACATCATGAGAACCATTACCTGCTGCCCTACATCATGAGAACCATTACCTGCTGCCCTACATCATGAGAACCATTACCTGCTGCCCTACATCATGAGACCCACTACCTGCTGCCCTACATCATGAGACCCATTACCTGCTGCCCTACATCATGAGAACCACTACCTGCTGCCCTACATCATGAGAACCACTACCTGCTGCCCTACATCATGAGAACCATTACCTGCTGCCCTACATCATAAGAACCATTACCTGCTGCCCTACATCATGAGAACCATTACCTGCTGCCCTACATCATGAGAACCATTACCTGCTGCCCTACATCATGAGACCCACTACCTGCTGCCCTACATCATGAGACCCATTACCTGCTGCCCTACATCATGAGAACCACTACCTGCTGCCCTACATCATGAGAACCACTACCTGCTGCCCTACATCATGAGAACCATTACCTGCTGCCCTACATCATAAGAACCATTACCTGCTGCCCTACATCATGAGAACCATTACCTGCTGCCCTACATCATGAGAACCATTACCTGCTGCCCCACATCATGAGAACCATTACCTGCTGCCCTACATCATAAGAACCATTACCTGCTGCCCTACATCATGAGAACCATTACCTGCTGCCCTACATCATAAGAACCATTACCTGCTGCCCTACATCATAAGAACCATTACCTGCTGCCCTACATCATGAGAACCATTACCTGCTGCCCTACATCATGAGAACCATTACCTGCTGCCCTACATCATGAGAACCATTACCTGCTGCCCTACATCATAAGAACCACTACCTGCTGCCCTACATCATGAGAACCATTACCTGCTGCCCTACATCATGAGAACCATTACCTGCTGCCCTACATCATGAGAACCATTACCTGCTGCCCTACATCATGAGACCCATTACCTGCTGCCCTACATCATGAGAACCATTACCTGCTGCCCTACATCATGAGAACCATTACCTGCTGCCCTACATCATGAGAACCATTACCTGCTGCCCTACATCATGAGAACCATTACCTGCTGCCCTACATCATGAGAACCATTACCTGCTGCCCTACATCATGAGAACCATTACCTGCTGCCCTACATCATGAGAACCATTACCTGCTGCCCTACATCATGAGAACCATTACCTGCTGCCCTACATCATGAGAACCATTACCTGCTGCCCTACATCATGAGAACCATTACCTGCTGCCCTACATCATGAGAACCATTACCTGCTGCCCTACATCATGAGAACCATTACCTGCTGCCCTACATCATGAGAACCATTACCTGCTGCCCTACATCATAAGAACCATTACCTGCTGCCCTACATCATGAGAACCATTACCTGCTGCCCTACATCATGAGAACCATTACCTGCTGCCCTACATCATGAGAACCATTACCTGCTGCCCTACATCATGAGAACCATTACCTGCTGCCCTACATCATGAGAACCATTACCTGCTGCCCTACATCATGAGAACCATTACCTGCTGCCCTACATCATGAGAACCATTACCTGCTGCCCTACATCATGAGAACCATTACCTGCTGCCCTACATCATGAGAACCATTACCTGCTGCCCTACATCATGAGAACCATTACCTGCTGCCCTACATCATGAGAACCATTACCTGCTGCCCTACATCATGAGAACCATTACCTGCTGCCCTACATCATGAGAACCATTACCTGCTGCCCTACATCATGAGAACCATTACCTGCTGCCCTACATCATGAGAACCATTACCTGCTGCCCTACATCATGAGAACCATTACCTGCTGCCCTACATCATGAGAACCATTACCTGCTGCCCTACATCATGAGAACCATTACCTGCTGCCCTACATCATGAGAACCATTACCTGCTGCCCTACATCATGAGAACCACTACCTGCTGCCCTACATCATGAGAACCATTACCTGCTGCCCTACATCATGAGAACCATTACCTGCTGCCCTACATCATAAGAACCATTACCTGCTGCCCTACATCATGAGAACCATTACCTGCTGCCCTACATCATGAGAACCATTACCTGCTGCCCTACATCATGAGAACCATTACCTGCTGCCCTACATCATAAGAACCATTACCTGCTGCCCTACATCATGAGAACCATTACCTGCTGCCCTACATCATGAGAACCATTACCTGCTGCCCTACATCATGAGAACCATTACCTGCTGCCCTACATCATGAGAACCATTACCTGCTGCCCTACATCATGAGAACCATTACCTGCTGCCCTACATCATGAGAACCATTACCTGCTGCCCTACATCATGAGAACCATTACCTGCTGCCCTACATCATGAGAACCATTACCTGCTGCCCTACATCATGAGAACCATTACCTGCTGCCCTACATCATGAGAACCATTACCTGCTGCCCTACATCATAAGAACCATTACCTGCTGCCCTACATCATGAGAACCATTACCTGCTGCCCTACATCATGAGAACCATTACCTGCTGCCCTACATCATGAGAACCATTACCTGCTGCCCTACATCATGAGAACCATTACCTGCTGCCCTACATCATGAGAACCATTACCTGCTGCCCTACATCATGAGAACCATTACCTGCTGCCCTACATCATAAGAACCATTACCTGCTGCCCTACATCATGAGAACCATTACCTGCTGCCCTACATCATGAGAACCATTACCTGCTGCCCTACATCACGAGTCCCATTACCTGCTGCCCTACATCATGAGACCCATTACCTGCTGCCCTACATCATGAGAACGATTACCTGCTGCCCTACATCATGAGAACGATTACCTGCTGCACTACATCATGAGAACCATTACCTGCTGCCCTACATCATAAGAACCATTACCTGCTGCCCTACATCATGAGAACCATTACCTGCTGCCCTACATCATAAGAACCATTACCTGCTGCCCTACATCATGAGAACCATTACCTGCTGCCCTACATCATGAGAACCATTACCTGCTGCCCTACATCATGAGAACCATTACCTGCTGCCCTACATCATGAGAACCATTACCTGCTGCCCTACATCATGAGAACCATTACCTGCTGCCCTACATCATGAGAACCATTACCTGCTGCCCTACATCATGAGAACCATCACCTGCTGCCCTACATCATGAGAACCATTACCTGCTGCCCTACATCATGAGAACCATTACCTGCTGCCCTACATCATGATAACCATTACCTGCTGCCCTACATCATGAGAACCATTACCTGCTGCCCTACATCATGAGAACCATTACCTGCTGCCCTACATCATGAGAACCATTACCTGCTGCCCTACATCATGAGAACCATTACCTGCTGCCCTACATCATGAGAACCATTACCTGCTGCCCTACATCATGAGAACCATTACCTGCTGCCCTACATCATGAGAACCATTACCTGCTGCCCTACATCATGAGAACCATTACCTGCTGCCCTACATCATGAGAACCATTACCTGCTGCCCTACATCATGAGAACCATTACCTGCTGCCCTACATCATGAGAACCATTACCTGCTGCCCTACATCATGAGAACCATTACCTGCTGCCCTACATCATGAGAACCATTACCTGCTGCCCTACATCATGAGAACCATTACCTGCTGCCCTACATCATGAGAACCATTACCTGCTGCCCTACATCATGAGAACCATCACCTGCTGCCCTACATCATGAGAACCATTACCTGCTGCCCTACATCATGAGAACCATTACCTGCTGCCCTACATCATGAGAACCATTACCTGCTGCCCTACATCATGAGACCCATTACCTGCTGCCCTACATCATGAGAACCATTACCTGCTGCCCTACATCATGAGAACCATTACCTGCTGCCCCACATCATGAGAACCATTACCTGCTGCCCTACATCATGAGAACCATTACCTGCTGCCCTACATCATGAGAACCATTACCTGCTGCCCTACATCATGAGAACCATTACCTGCTACCCTACATCATGAGAACCATTACCTGCTGCCCTACATCATGAGAACCATTACCTGCTGCCCTACATCATGAGAACCATTACCTGCTGCCCTACATCATGAGAACCATTACCTGCTGCCCTACATCATGAGAACCATTACCTGCTGCCCTACATCATGAGAACCATTACCTGCTGCCCTACATCATGAGAACCATTACCTGCTGCCCTACATCATGAGAACCACTACCTGCTGCCCTACATCATGAGAACCATTACCTGCTGCCCTACATCATGAGAACCATTACCTGCTGCCCTACATCATGAGAACCATTACCTGCTGCCCTACATCATGAGAACCATTACCTGCTGCCCTACATCATGAGAACCATTACCTGCTGCCCTACATCATGAGAACCATTACCTGCTGCCCTACATCATGAGAACCATTACCTGCTGCCCTACATCATGAGAACCATTACCTGCTGCCCTACATCATGAGAACCATTACCTGCTGCCCTACATCATAAGAACCATTACCTGCTGCCCTACATCATGAGAACCATTACCTGCTGCCCTACATCATGAGAACCATTACCTGCTGCCCTACATCATGAGAACCATTACCTGCTGCCCTACATCATGAGAACCATTACCTGCTGCCCTACATCATGAGAACCATTACCTGCTGCCCTACATCATGAGAACCATTACCTGCTGCCCTACATCATGAGAACCATTACCTGCTGCCCTACATCATGAGAACCATTACCTGCTGCCCTACATCATAAGAACCATTACCTGCTGCCCTACATCATGAGAACCATTACCTGCTGCCCTACATCATGAGAACCATTACCTGCTGCCCTACATCATGAGAACCATTACCTGCTGCCCTACATCATGAGAACCATTACCTGCTGCCCTACATCATGAGAACCATTACCTGCTGCCCTACATCATGAGAACCATTACCTGCTGCCCTACATCATGAGAACCATTACCTGCTGCCCTACATCATGAGAACCATTACCTGCTGCCCTACATCATGAGAACCATTACCTGCTGCCCTACATCATGAGAACCATTACCTGCTGCCCTACATCATGAGAACCATTACCTGCTGCCCTACATCATGAGAACCATTACCTGCTGCCCTACATCATGAGACCCATTACCTGCTGCCCTACATCATGAGAACCATTACCTGCTGCCCTACATCATGAGAACCATTACCTGCTGCCCTACATCATGAGAACCATTACCTGCTGCCCTACATCATGAGAACCATTACCTGCTGCCCTACATCATGAGAACCATTACCTGCTGCCCTACATCATGAGAACCATTACCTGCTGCCCTACATCATGAGAACCACTACCTGCTGCCCTACATCATGAGAACCATTACCTGCTGCCCTACATCATAAGAACCCTTACCTGCTGCCCTACATCATGAGAACCCTTACCTGCTGCCCTACATCATGAGAACCATTACCTGCTGCCCTACAGCATGAGAACCATTACCTGCTGCCCTACATCATGAGAACCATTACCTGCTGCCCTACATCATGAGAACCATTACCTGCTGCCCTACATCATGAGAACCATTACCTGCTGCCCTACATCATGAGAACCATTACCTGCTGCCCTACATCATGAGAACCATTACCTGCTGCCCTACATCATGAGAACCATTACCTGCTGCCCTACATCATGAGAACCATTACCTGCTGCCCTACATCATGAGAACCATTACCTGCTGCCCTACATCATGAGAACCATTACCTGCTGCCCTACATCATGAGAACCATTACCTGCTGCCCTACATCATGAGAACCCTTACCTGCTGCCCTACATCATGAGAACCATTACCTGCTGCCCTACATCATGAGAACCATTACCTGCTGCCCTACATCATGAGAACCATTACCTGCTGCCCTACATCATGAGAACCATTACCTGCTGCCCTACATCATGAGAACCATTACCTGCTGCCCTACATCATGAGAACCATTACCTGCTGCCCTACATCATGAGAACCATTACCTGCTGCCCTACATCATGAGAACCATTACCTGCTGCCCTACATCATGAGAACCATTACCTGCTGCCCTACATCATGAGAACCATTACCTGCTGCCCTACATCATGAGAACCATTACCTGCTGCCCTACATCATGAGAACCATTACCTGCTGCCCTACATCATAAGAACCATTACCTGCTGCCCTACATCATGAGAACCATTACCTGCTGCCCTACATCATGAGAACCATTACCTGCTGCCCTACATCATGAGAACCATTACCTGCTGCCCTACATCATGAGAACCATTACCTGCTGCCCTACATCATGAGAACCATTACCTGCTGCCCTACATCATGAGAACCATTACCTGCTGCCCTACATCATAAGAACCATTACCTGCTGCCCTACATCATGAGAACCATTACCTGCTGCCCTACATCATGAGAACCATTACCTGCTGCCCTACATCATGAGAACCATTACCTGCTGCCCCACATCATGAGAACCATTACCTGCTGCCCTACATCATGAGAACCATTACCTGCTGCCCTACATCATGAGAACCATTACCTGCTGCCCTACATCATGAGAACCATTACCTGCTGCCCTACATCATGAGAACCACTACCTGCTGCCCTACATCATGAGAACCATTACCTGCTGCCCTACATCATGAGAACCATTACCTGCTGCCCTACATCATGAGAACCATTACCTGCTGCCCTACATCATGAGAACCATTACCTGCTGCCCTACATCATGAGAACCATTACCTGCTGCCCTACATCATGAGAACCATTACCTGCTGCCCTACATCATGAGAACCATTACCTGCTGCCCTACATCATGAGAACCATTACCTGCTGCCCTACATCATGAGAACCATTACCTGCTGCCCTACATCATAAGAACCATTACCTGCTGCCCTACATCATGAGAACCATTACCTGCTGCCCTACATCATGAGAACCATTACCTGCTGCCCTACATCATGAGAACCATTACCTGCTGCCCTACATCATGAGAACCATTACCTGCTGCCCTACATCATGAGAACCATTACCTGCTGCCCTACATCATGAGAACCATTACCTGCTGCCCTACATCATGAGAACCATTACCTGCTGCCCTACATCATGAGAACCATTACCTGCTGCCCTACATCATGAGAACCATTACCTGCTGCCCTACATCATGAGAACCATTACCTGCTGCCCTACATCATGAGAACCATTACCTGCTGCCCTACATCATGAGAACCATTACCTGCTGCCCTACATCATGAGAACCATTACCTGCTGCCCTACATCATGAGAACCATTACCTGCTGCCCTACATCATGAGAACCATAACCTGCTGCCCTACATCATGAGAACCATTACCTGCTGCCCTACATCATGAGAACCATTACCTGCTGCCCTACATCATGAGAACCATTACCTGCTGCCCCACATCATGAGAACCATTACCTGCTGCCCTACATCATGAGAACCATTACCTGCTGCCCTACATCATGAGAACCATAACCTGCTGCCCTACATCATGAGAACCATTACCTGCTGCTCTACATCATGAGAACCATTACCTGCTGCCCTACATCATGAGAACCATTACCTGCTGCCCTACATCATGAGAACCATTACCTGCTGCCCTACATCATGAGAACCATTACCTGCTGCCCTACATCATGAGAACCATTACCTGCTGCCCTACATCATGAGAACCATTACCTGCTGCCCTACATCATGAGAACCATCACCTGCTGCCCTACATCATGAGAACCATTACCTGCTGCCCTACATCATGAGAACCATTACCTGCTGCCCTACATCATGAGAACCATTACCTGCTGCCCTACATCATGAGAACCATTACCTGCTGCCCTACATCATGAGAACCATTACCTGCTGCCCTACATCATGAGAACCATTACCTGCTGCCCTACATCATGAGAACCATTACCTGCTGCCCTACATCATGAGAACCATTACCTGCTGCCCTACATCATGAGAACCATTACCTGCTGCCCTACATCATAAGAACCATTACCTGCTGCCCTACATCATGAGAACCATTACCTGCTGCCCTACATCATGAGAACCATTACCTGCTGCCCTACATCATGAGAACCATTACCTGCTGCCCTACATCATAAGAACCATTACCTGCTGCCCTACATCATGAGAACCATTACCTGCTGCCCTACATCATGAGAACCATTACCTGCTGCCCTACATCATGAGAACCATTACCTGCTGCCCCATCATGAGAACCATTACCTGCTGCCCTACATCATGAGAACCATTACCTGCTGCCCTACATCATGAGAACCATTACCTGCTGCCCTACATCATGAGAACGATTACCTGCTGCCCTACATCATGAGAACCATTACCTGCTGCCCTACATCATAAGAACCATTACCTGCTGCCCTACATCATGAGAACCATTACCGGCTGCCCTACATCATGAGAACCATTACCTGCTGCCCTACATCATGAGAACCATTACCTGCTGCTCTACATCATGAGAACCATTACCTGCTGCCCTACATCATGAGAACCATTACCTGCTGCCCTACATCATGAGAACCATTACCTGCTGCCCTACATCATGAGAACCATTACCTGCTGCCCTACATCATGAGAACCATTACCTGCTGCCCTACATCATGAGAACCATTACCTCCTGCACTACATCATGAGAACCATTACCTGCTGCCCTACATCATGAGAACCATTACCTGCTGCACTACATCATGAGAACCATTACCTGCTGCCCTACATCATGAGAACCATTACCTGCTGCCCTACATCATGAGAACCATTACCTGCTGCCCTACATCATGAGAACGATTACCTGCTGCCCTACATCATGAGAACCATTACCTGCTGCCCTACATCATGAGAACCATTACCTGCTGCCCTACATCATGAGAACCATTACCTGCTGCCCTACATCATGAGAACCATTACCTGCTGCCCTACATCATGAGAACCATTACCTGCTGCCCTACATCATGAGAACCATTACCTGCTGCCCTACATCATGAGAACCATTACCTGCTGCCCTACATCATGAGAACCATTACCTGCTGCCCTACATCATGAGAACCATTACCTGCTGCCCTACATCATGAGAACCATTACCTGCTGCCCTACATCATGAGAACCATTACCTGCTGCCCTACATCATGAGAACCATTACCTGCTGCCCTACATCATGAGAACCATTACCTGCTGCCCTACATCATGAGAACCATTACCTGCTGCCCTACATCATGAGAACCATTACCTGCTGCCCTACATCATGAGAACCATTACCTGCTGCCCTACATCATGAGAACCATTACCTGCTGCCCTACATCATGAGAGCCATTACCTGCTGCCCCACAACATGAGAACCAATACCTGCTGCCCTACATCATGAGAACCATTACCTGCTGCCCTACATCATGAGAACCATTACCTGCTGCCCTACATCATGAGAACCATTACCTGCTGCCCTACATCATGAGAACCATTACCTGCTGCCCTACATCATGAGAACCATTACCTGCTGCCCTACATCATGAGAACCATTACCTGCTGCCCTACATCATGAGAACCATTACCTGCTGCCCTACATCATGAGAACCATTACCTGCTGCCCTACATCATGAGAACCATTACCTGCTGCCCTACATCATGAGAACCATTACCTGCTGCCCTACATCATGAGAACCATTACCTGCTGCCCTACATCATGAGAACCATTACCTGCTGCCCTACATCATGAGAACCATCACCTGCTGCCCTACATCATGAGAACCATTACCTGCTGCCCTACATCATGAGAACCATTACCTGCTGCCCCACATCATGAGAACCATTACCTGCTGCCCTACATCATAAGAACCATTACCTGCTGCCCTACATCATGAGAACCATTACCTGCTGCCCTACATCATGAGAACCATTACCTGCTGCCCTACATCATGAGAACCATTACCTGCTGCCCTACATCATGAGAACCATTACCTGCTGCCCTACATCATGAGAACCATTACCTGCTGCCCTACATCATGAGAACCATTACCTGCTGCCCTACATCATGAGAACCATTACCTGCTGCCCTACATCATGAGAACCATTACCTGCTGCCCTACATCATGAGAACCATTACCTGCTGCCCTACATCATGAGAACCATTACCTGCTGCCCTACATCATGAGAACCATTACCTGCTGCCCTACATCATGAGAACCATTACCTGCTGCCCTACATCATGAGAACCATTACCTGCTGCCCTACATCATGAGAACCATTACCTGCTGCCCTACATCATGAGAACCATTACCTGCTGCCCTACATCATGAGAACCATTACCTGCTGCCCTACATCATGAGAACCATTACCTGCTGCCCTACATCATGAGAACCATTACCTGCTGCCCTACATCATGAGAACCATTACCTGCTGCCCTACATCATGAGAACCATTACCTGCTGCCCTACATCATGAGAACCATTACCTGCTGCCCTACATCATGAGAACCATTACCTGCTGCCCTACATCATGAGAACCATTACCTGCTGCCCTACATCATGAGAACCATTACCTGCTGCCCTACATCATGAGAACCATTACCTGCTGCCCTACATCATGAGAACCATTACCTGCTGCCCTACATCATGAGAACCATTACCTGCTGCCCTACATCATGAGAACCATTACCTGCTGCCCTACATCATGAGAACCATTACCTGCTGCCCTACATCATGAGAACCATTACCTGCTGCCCTACATCATGAGAACCATTACCTGCTGCCCTACATCATGAGAACCATTACCTGCTGCCCTACATCATGAGAACCATTACCTGCTGCCCTACATCATGAGAACCATTACCTGCTGCCCTACATCATGAGAACCATTACCTGCTGCCCTACATCATGAGAACCATTACCTGCTGCCCTACATCATGAGAACCATTACCTGCTGCCCTACATCATGAGAACCATTACCTGCTGCCCTACATCATGAGAACCATTACCTGCTGCCCTACATCATGAGAACCATTACCTGCTGCCCTACATCATGAGAACCATTACCTGCTGCCCTACATCATGAGAACCATTACCTGCTGCCCTACATCATGAGAACCATTACCTGCTGCCCTACATCATGAGAACCATTACCTGCTGCCCTACATCATGAGAACCATTACCTGCTGCCCTACATCATGAGAACCATTACCTGCTGCCCTACATCATGAGAACCATTACCTGCTGCCCTACATCATGAGAACCATTACCTGCTGCCCTACATCATGAGAACCATTACCTGCTGCCCTACAGCATGAGAACCATTACCTGCTGCTCTACATCATGAGAACCATTACCTGCTGCCCTACATCATGAGAACCATTACCTGCTGCCCTACATCATGAGAACCATCACCTGCTGCCCTACATCATGAGAACCATTACCTGCTGCCCTACATCATGAGAACCATTACCTGCTGCCCTACATCATGAGAACCATTACCTGCTGCCCTACATCATGAGAACCATTACCTGCTGCCCCACATCATGAGAACCATTACCTGCTGCCCTACATCATGAGAACCATTACCTGCTGCCCTACATCATGAGAACCATTACCTGCTGCCCTACATCATGAGAACCATTACCTGCTGCCCTACATCATGAGAACCATTACCTGCTGCCCTACATCATGCGAACCATTACCTGCTGCCCTACATCATGAGAACCATTACCTGCTGCCCTACATCATGAGAACCATTACCTGCTGCCCTACATCAGGAGAACCATTACCTGCTGCCCTACATCATGAGAACCATTACCTGCTGCCCTACATCATGAGAACCATTACCTGCTGCCCTACATCATGAGAACCATTACCTGCTGCCCTACATCATGAGAACCATTACCTGCTGCCCTACATCATGAGAACCATTACCTGCTGCCCTACATCATGAGAACCATTACCTGCTGCCCTACATCATGAGAACCATTACCTGCTGCCCTACATCATGAGACCATTACCTGCTGCCCTACATCATGAGAACCATTACCTGCTGCCCTACATCATGAGAACCATTACCTGCTGCCCTACATCATGAGAACCATTACCTGCTGCCCTACATCATGAGAACCATTACCTGCTGCCCTACATCATGAGAACCATTACCTGCTGCCCTACATCATGAGAACCATTACCTGCTGCCCTACATCATGAGACCCATTACCTGCTGCCCTACATCATGAGAACCATTACCTGCTGCCCTACATCATGAGAACCATTACCTGCTGCCCTACATCATGAGAACCATTACCTGCTGCCCTACATCATGAGAACCATTACCTGCTGCCCTACATCATGAGTACCATTACCTGCTGCCCTACATCATGAGAACCATTACCTGCTGCCCTACATCATGAGAACCATTACCTGCTGCCCTACATCATGAGAACCATTACCTGCTGCCCTACATCATGAGAACCATTACCTGCTGCCCTACATCATGAGAACCATTACCTGCTGCCCTACATCATGAGAACCATTACCTGCTGCCCTACATCATGAGAACCATTACCTGCTGCCCTACATCATGAGAACCATTACCTGCTGCCCTACATCATGAGAACCATTACCTGCTGCCCTACATCATGAGAACCATTACCTGCTGCCCTACATCATGAGAACCATTACCTGCTGCCCTACATCATGAGAACCATTACCTGCTGCCCTACACCATGAGAACCATTACCTGCTGCCCTACATCATGAGAACCATTACCTGCTGCCCTACAACATGAGAACCATTACCTGCTGCCCTACATCATGAGAACCATTACCTGCTGCCCTACATCATGAGAACCATTACCTGCTGCCCTACATCATGAGAACCATTACCTGCTGCCCTACATCATGAGAACCATTACCTGCTGCCCTACATCATGAGAACCATTACCTGTTGCCCTACATCATGAGAACCATTACCTGCTGCCCTACATCATGAGAACCATTACCTGCTGCCCTACATCATGAGAACCATTACCTGCTGCCCTACATCATGAGAACCATTACCTGCTGCCCTACATCATGAGAACCATTACCTGCTGCCCTACATCATAAGAACCATTACCTGCTGCCCTACATCATGAGAACCATTACCTGCTGCCCTACATCATGAGAACCATTACCTGCTGCCCTACATCATGAGAACCATTACCTGCTGCCCTACATCATAAGAACCATTACCTGCTGCCCTACATCATGAGAACCATTACCTGCTGCCCTACATCATGAGAACCATTACCTGCTGCCCTACATCATAAGAACCATTACCTGCTGCCCTACATCATGAGAACCATTACCTGCTGCCCTACATCATGAGAACCATTACCTGCTGCCCTACATCATGAGAACCATTACCTGCTGCCCTACATCATGAGAACCATTACCTGCTGCCCTACATCATGAGAACCATTACCTGCTGCCCTACATCATGAGAACCATTACCTGCTGCCCTACATCATGAGAACCATTACCTGCTGCCCTACATCATGAGAACCATTACCTGCTGCCCTACATCATAAGAACCATTACCTGCTGCCCTACATCATGAGAACCATTACCTGCTGCCCTACATCATGAGAACCATTACCTGCTGCCCTACATCATGAGAACCATTACCTGCTGCCCTACATCATGAGAACCATTACCTGCTGCCCTACATCATGAGAACCATTACCTGCTGCCCTACATCATGAGAACCATTACCTGCTGCCCTACATCATGAGAACCATTACCTGCTGCCCTACATCATGAGAACCATTACCTGCTGCCCTACATCATGAGAACCATTACCTGCTGCCCTACATCATGAGAACCATTACCTGCTGCCCTACATCATGAGAACCATTACCTGCTGCCCTACATCATGAGAACCATTACCTGCTGCCCTACATCATGAGAACCATTACCTGCTGCCCTACATCATGAGAACCATTACCTGCTGCCCTACATCATGAGAACCATTACCTGCTGCCCTACATCATGAGAACCATTACCTGCTGCCCTACATCATAAGAACCATTACCTGCTGCCCTACATCATGAGAACCACTACCTGCTGCCCTACATCATGAGAACCATTACCTGCTGCCCTACATCATGAGAACCATTACCTGCTGCCCTACATCATGAGAACCATTACCTGCTGCCCTACATCATGAGAACCATTACCTGCTGCCCTACATCATGAGAACCATTACCTGCTGCCCTACATCATGAGAACCATTACCTGCTGCCCTACATCATGAGAACCATTACCTGCTGCCCTACATCATGAGAACCATTACCTGCTGCCCTACATCATGAGAACCATTACCTGCTGCCCTACATCATGAGAACCATTACCTGCTGCCCTACATCATGAGAACCATTACCTGCTGCCCTACATCATGCAACCATTACCTGCTGCCCTACATCATGAGAACCATTACCTGCTGCCCTACATCATGAGAACCATTACCTGCTGCACTACATCATGAGAACCATTACCTGCTGCCCTACATCATGAGAACCATTACCTGCTGCCCTACATCATGAGAACCATTACCTGCTGCCCTACATCATGAGAACCATTACCTGCTGCCCTACATCATGAGAACCATTACCTGCTGCCCTACATCATGAGAACCATTACCTGCTGCCCTACATCATGAGAACCATTACCTGCTGCCCTACATCATGAGAACCATTACCTGCTGCCCTACATCATGAGAACCATTACCTGCTGCCCTACATCATGAGAACCATTACCTGCTGCCCTACATCATGAGAGCCATTACCTGCTGCCCTACATCATGAGAACCATTACCTGCTGCCCTACATCATGAGAACCATTACCTGCTGCCCTACATCATGAGAACCATTACCTGCTGCCCTACATCATGAGAACCATTACCTGCTGCCCTACATCATGAGAACCATTACCTGCTGCCCTACATCATGAGAACCATTACCTGCTGCCCTACATCATGAGAACCATTACCTGCTGCCCTACATCATGAGAACCATTACCTGCTGCCCTACATCATGAGAACCATTACCTGCTGCCCTACATCATGAGAACCATTACCTGCTGCCCTACATCATGAGAACCATTACCTGCTGCCCTACATCATGAGAACCATTACCTGCTGCCCTACATCATGAGAACCATTACCTGCTGCCCTACATCATGAGAACCATCACCTGCTGCCCTACATCATGAGAACCATCACCTGCTGCCCTACATCATGAGAACCATTACCTGCTGCCCTACATCATGAGAACCATTACCTGCTGCCCTACATCATGAGAACCATTAGCTGCTGCCCTACATCATGAGAACCATTACCTGCTGCCCTACATCATGAGAACCATTACCTGCTGCCCTACATCATGAGAACCATTACCTGCTGCCCTACATCATGAGAACCATTACCTGCTGCCCTACATCATGAGAACCATTACCTGCTGCCCTACATCATGAGAACCATTACCTGCTGCCCTACAACATGAGAACCATTACCTGCTGCCCTACATCATGAGAGCCATTACCTGCTGCCCTACATCATGAGAACCATTACCTGCTGCCCTACATCATGAGAACCATTACCTGCTGCCCTACATCATGAGAACCATTACCTGCTGCCCTACATCATGAGAACCATTACCTGCTGCCCTACATCATGAGAACCATTACCTGCTGCCCTACATCATGAGAACCATTACCTGCTGCCCTACATCATGAGAACCATTACCTGCTGCCCTACATCATGAGAACCATTACCTGCTGCCCTACATCATAAGAACCATTACCTGCTGCCCTACATCATGAGAACCATTACCTGCTGCCCTACATCATGAGACCCTATACCTGCTGCCCTACATCATGAGAACCATTACCTGCTGCCCTACATCATGTGAACCATTACCTGCTGCCCTACATCATGAGAACCATTACCTGCTGCCCTACATCATGAGAACCATTACCTGCTGCCCTACATCATGAGAACCATTACCTGCTGCCCTACATCATGAGAACCATTACCTGCTGCCCTACATCATGAGAACCATTACCTGCTGCCCTACATCATGAGAACCACTACCTGCTGCCCTACATCATGAGAACCATTACCTGCTGCCCTACATCATGAGAACCATTACCTGCTGCCCTACATCATGAGAACCATTACCTGCTGCCCTACATCATGAGAACCATTACCTGCTGCCCTACATCATGAGAACCATTACCTGCTGCCCTACATCATGAGAACCATTACCTGCTGCCCTACATCATGAGAACCATTACCTGCTGCCCTACATCATGAGAACCATTACCTGCTGCCCTACATCATGAGAACCATTACCTGCTGCCCTACATCATAAGAACCATTACCTGCTGCCCTACATCATGAGAACCATTACCTGCTGCCCTACATCATGAGAACCATTACCTGCTGCCCTACATCATGAGAACCATTACCTGCTGCCCTACATCATGAGAACCACTACCTGCTGCCCTACATCATGAGAACCACTACCTGCTGCCCTACATCATGAGAACCACTACCTGCTGCCCTACATCATGAGACCCATTACCTGCTGCCCTACATCATGAGAACCATTACCTGCTGCCCTACATCATGAGAACCATTACCTGCTGCCCTACATCATGAGAACCATTACCTGCTGCCCTACATCATGAGAACCATAACCTGCTGCCCTACATCATGAGAACCATTACCTGCTGCCCTACATCATGAGAACCATTACCTGCTGCCCTACATCATGAGAACCATTACCTGCTGCCCTACATCATGAGAACCATTACCTGCTGCCCTACATCATGAGAACCATTACCTGCTGCCCTACATCATGAGAACCACTACCTGCTGCCCTACATCATGAGAACCATTACCTGCTGCCCTACATCATGAGAACCACTACCTGCTGCCCTACATCATGAGAACCATTACCTGCTGCCCTACATCATGAGAACCATTACCTGCTGCCCTACATCATGAGAACCATTACCTGCTGCCCTACATCATAAGAACCATTACCTGCTGCCCTACATCATACTCTCTAGCTCAAGCATTCCTGTCATACCAGACCTTTTTCTGTTGTTGGGCTTATGCCAGGTTCTTCTGGGCCAAGCCCATAAGTTCTCTGAGCCTTGTCATGAGGTTTAGGACATATGCCACAACAGACTCCTTGTAAGGTTCACACTCACCTTCCCACTCATCACAAATTAAATCTTGGGGCCCCCTCTCTCTATGCCCATACAACAGCTCAAAGGGTGAAAAACCTATGGATTCCTGGGGAACCACTCTGTAAGCGAACAACAGATAGGGCAAATATTTGTCCCACTCTCTTTTAAACTGGTCTGCAAAAGACCGTAGCATGGACTTGAGTGCAGAGTTTAACCTCTCAACAAGACCATTAGTCTGGGGATGGTATGGGATGGTCATCATGTGCTTCACCCCACAGAACTTCCACAGACAAGCCAGCAGGTCTGACATGAAGCTGGTACCTCTGTCAGTCAGTATTTCTTTTGGGAAACCTACCCTGCTGAACATCTCTAACAAAGCATTTGCCACATTTTCGGTCTAAATGGAGGACAAAGCCACTGCCTCAGGGTATCTTGTAGCATAATCTACCACCACTAGAATATATTTTTTTCCTGTGGAATGTGGGGTACTCAGAGGCCCTACAATATCCATAGCTACCCTCTGAAATGGCTCCTCAGTCACAGGCAAAGGCATCAAAGGAGCTCTTACCTTGTCTCCTGCCTTGCCTACATTTTGGCACTGCTCACAGGCCCTGCAGTACCTGGTTACATCTCTGGAAATTCCAGGCCAATAGAAGTTCTCCATAATATGTCTCTTTGTACATTTTATGCCCATATGACCTGCAAAGGGAATATCATGGGCTATAGCTAAAAGCACCAGATGGTAGGCTCTAGGCACTACCAACTGCTATACCATCTCACCTAGCCCTCTCTCAAGGGTCCAGTCTCTATACAGTAACTCTTTGTAACAATATACAGAATCCCCCTTCCCTTGAGAATCAGGTGCCTCACTAGCAACCTGCCTCAGGCCTTGCAATGTAGGGTCTGAGAGCTGAGCCTGCCTCAACTCTCTTTTTGTAACCCTTCCCAGCTCCACTTCCACAGGAAGTCTGGCATCCTCTGACGGTGGTGCCTCACTGTCAGCCTGGGTACTACTACTCACCTCTACCTTTGCAGTCATTCTGTCCAAGGGAACATCAGTACCCACAAGCAGCTGTGGCTCACATTCAGTCTCACTGCTACAGGGTAGCTCCCTCAATGAAGTAACCACCTCACCAGTCCTGGCTGTAAGTCTTCAGTTTGTCTGGGTCTCTCCCAGCTTACCAGACCCACATGCATGTCTCCTAGCCTGACTGCATGTAACTGCATAAGCACATGGTACTGACTCATCCAAATCCTTCCCTATCAGGACATCTGTAGGATGATAATTCTGTAACCCTGTTGCCTCAAGACAACCTACTATTGGCATTTTGTCTTTCCTACTTACTGGCTCCCTCACCTTTTGTTTCCCAGCTTGCCTCCGTGGACATCTGTATGCCACATGACCCCACTGGTTGCATTCAAAACATTTAACTCTAGATCCTGAACATATACCTGGATTAGTGGCTTCCTCTGCTACTGGCAAATTCTGTTAGGGCAGTCTGTGCTGCCCACCATGGGTTCCTTTAGACCCATGAGCAATACTGGGGTGTCCCTTTCCTGTGCAGGGATGCCCTGCTTGCTAGGTAGAGGTCTCCCTTCTTCCCCAACTCCTCTGAAGTAGCACATTGTCTATCAGCTAACCAGATCCACATGTCCTCAGGCAAAGTGCTAAGGGCTTGTTCCCTCACCAAAAGGTCTGCCAGCCCTTCAAAAGTGGTGACCTGACATCCACTCACCCAGCTATGAAAATAAGTGCTCAGTTCAGCAACATATTCACACACACTTTCATCTGCCTTGCGTCTATGTTCATGAAACTTTTTCCTATATGTTTCAGGTGTTAATTTAAAATATTCTAGCAAGCAGTTCTTAACAGTAGTATAATCAAAGCATTCCTGTTCAGAAATTTTAGACAACACAGTTACAGCTTTACTATGGAGTAAGGGGGTCAGGAACCGTACCCAGAGCCTTTGGTCAACATCATACTGTTTACATACCCTCTCAAACATATGAATGAAACTATCAAAATTATCCCCCCTCTGTAAACTGCGGAAGAAATTTACTGACCTATTGTGCTTCTGGGGTCCAGTTATTCCCTTCCCCATTACCTCCATGACTCTGGTGAAGAGTCAGCATCTCTGCCTTTTCTTTTCCTCAGCTTCCAGGCATAGCAGTTTCTCATTCTACTCAGCCTGCAAATGTCGCAGTTTCTCATTGTCCGCACACTCTAAATGCCTCAATCTCTCAGCTGCTTCTGCTTCTAAATGCCTGGCCTCCCAGTCAAGTCTCTTTAGTTCCAGATGGATGTTTAAGTCCTCTGCAGAAAGTTTGGGCTGCCCATTCTCTGAGTGTGGTACATCTCCACTGCTAGTCTGATCGTCCTCCTGGTTGCTGTTTACTGATGCAGCTGTGACCAAAGCTGCAATCGTCTGCCTTAGTCATTCCATGCACCAATCCCCTAGCCTGGCACATCTCAGCCAGCTGGCTCCTTGTCTGCTTTCTGTACTCCTCTGCTGACATGCTGCCTGCTCTCTTTGACTAACTAAGCTAACAAAAGAAATAAAACAGTTGTGATCTGAACTCTGAGTATTCACTGCATGGCTGATTTAGAGTACAAAAACACCTTCAGAGATAAGTGTACACAAGCTACAGGAATTTACACTACCCACAGCACTACAAGCTAATTAGTATTTGCCAACCAATTAATATGTGGTATGGATATCTTACCACTGCCAAACAATTAATATGTGATGCCTGTGCACTGGCCCAGCAATCAAGGAGCCTAATGGTTAAGGTGTTTGCATTGCAAACACAAGAGGCAGGGTTTGAGTCTCACTAAGGGATAATTAGCTAGGCTTACAGTGGCTCACAAGGGCAGTTAGCCTAGTACTAACCTGTGAACTGTGAACTGTGAACCAGTGAGGGGCGTCCATATAGGGAAAGGATAATAAATACACACACAGTAAAGTACAATTTCCCTTAAGAGCACACAGAGATCACATTCAGTCTGGGGCTGGATTCTCCTCTTCTCTCCAGGTCCCCAATAAGACTCCCCACTGGCGCAACAATAGGGTCCAGATCTCGGCCTAGTGGGCAAGCTAAAACCTCCAGCACCCTTTCATAAGAACCTTATAGTAGCCGATAAATATCAGTGGGTGGTGTCAAATGGTACTACCGTATAGTCTGGGTAAAAGGGACACAGCTGAAGAACCTGTGCCAGCCTTCCTCAGGAGTTTCTGTGTGGTTGTATATAACTCTTATCTCAAAATGTGTGTGTGTCAGCTACTTGGGCAGGGACAAGAAGCACTGGCTGGACAGAGAGGGTGCTTGTTATCCTTTGGCTTATGCATTGAACTTTACACTTTACATCTGTAGTACAGCTTGAGTAGACTATTAAGACTACTATAATTCTTTTCCATGGCTTTGTTATTTATTTTATTTTATTTTACATTTGTTGACCTGGTTAGTCTGTCTGAGCTTGTGGCTAATTTTCAGCAGAGACTGAGGAGAAAAGCTCCACAATAGAGATACAAACATTGTACATTGTAACAAAAAGAGTTTACATATTAGGTAAATGTAGACAAGTTATTTACAAATAAGAAAATCAATACACTTGAGCTGGCAGGAGTAATAAGACATTAATCAAGTAACAAGTGGTTAATAATTAAGTTACATTCACAGTAGGACAATTGTACATACGGTAGTTGGTAACAAATATAGGTCTTCTAGAATGCTAGATTCAGGTTTTGTAGGTCAATGACTATAGCATGGAAGAAAAGAAAAATACACATGCAGAAAGGATATAGTAAGGCCAGCAAAGGATACAGTAGGCTATAGCATAGGATGAGAAGTGTTGGGGGGGGTAGAGGGTGGTGCAGATGGTAAGGAAAAGGGGAGATAGGTAGGAGAGACTAAGGAAGAAGATGGGAATAGTAAGGAGGGAATGAGTGAGGAGTGATTAAAAGGGGGAATAGTTGATAAAAGGAAGTAAAGGGGGGGAAGTACTGAAAGGGGATTAGGCTTTGAAGAGAGGAGAATGGAGAGAGATTAGAAAAGGGAGAGAGAAGTGGAGTAAGGTAGAAAGCGAGTAAGGTACTTGGGGAGTTAGAGGGGGTGAAGGTGGTTGGGGGATGGGTGCAGTGGCAAGACCAGTTTATCTTGAGGAATTCGCATGTGGCAGTTCTGAAATGTTTAGTTTGATTTAGTGACCTAATTTCAAGGGGGAATTTATTCCAGGATGTGGCAGGATTGTAGCTATAGAGTAGACTGCCAGTTTTGGTTTTAGGTTTATAGATTTGAAGTAAGACAAGGTCAGAGCTTCAGAGTGGTCTTGCAGGTAGATATTTGGTTAAGATAGGGGTGAGGCTAGGGCAAAAAGTGGGCACATATAAGAGGGAGTGTACGAGTTGAAGTTGCTGGAGCTTAAGTGGGTGGGGGAGTTCAAGCCAATCAAGTTGTTTGAGAGATATAAAGTGGTGAGACTTGTAGGTTTGATTTGCTGCGAATCTTGCAACCTTATTGTAGGTGCTTTCGAGTTTGGAGAGAAGTCAATTGTTGAGATTTGTGAATAGTTGACAGCTATATAATAGAGTAGGGAGAAGAAAAGCCTGAGAGAGAGTTATTTTTGACCCATTTGTTTTCTTATTGCGGTAGAGGTGGCCCTGTTTCTGGTGTGTCTTTTTGATGCAATTTGTAATGTGGTGACTGAATTTTAGCTGATCATCTATAGTGACACCAAGTAATTTTGTGCTAGGTTCAGCAGTGATGTTTGTTTTGTTGCTAGATTGAATGGAGAAGGTAGATTTGAGGGATGAGAGGTTCTTGGGGAGAAAGCGTAAGAGCTTAGTTTTCTTTGGGTTGAGTATTAGTTTGTTGTTAGTGAACCAAGTCTCAATGGAAGTGAATGATGCTTGTGTAGAGGAGTGTAGGTTTGTTTGCAATGGTAATGACAGTAGAGTCATCAGCATATTGTACGAGTGATAACTGGGGGCAAGAGGTGTGGAGCTGATTGGTGAAAATGTTAAAGAGTAGAGGCCCATGGATGGATCCTTGGGGGACTCCCATTTCTACTGTGAGAGGGGAGCATTGAGTGGTGAGGCATTTAACTGACTGTTGTCAGTATCATCTTTTAAAAACTGTTCTATTGTGATTTATCCAAACCAAGCTTTGATGCACCAACCCATATGTTGACTGTTGAAGGGATGAGCAGGTAGTCTGCAGTAAAGTCATAATTCCCAAACAGAAACGTCCCCTACAGCCATCAAGAATAAAGATTTCTATTCGCAGTCTATTTATCCTGATAACAGACCCTCCCACTGGTTGCAAAATTTGAGTATCATGGAACACCCATTGCATTTTGTCCCTTATTGCATATATTCTAATGTGCTGGGTACACTGTCATTGAAAAGTTTTGACAAAACCTGTCCTCTCTGTAGCTGTGAGAATGATTCTAATTGCTATCACTGTGGTTTCATTATACACAGATACATACGGAGCCAGAGGTGAAGTAACAATGAAGCATATCTGCATGACCATTACACTATAACAATAATACATCTCAACATGTACAGACCACCTTTTGATTTCATTTATACATCAGTTATTAACAAATTGGCTTAATCTAAATAGCAGATGTAGGCATTATTTCTTTCTGTATGTTGCTCACCCGGTGTGATGTCCGTCTGTTTTTTAATTTTCTAGTGGCACTGCATACATGTTGCACAGACCACATCCTGCTGAACAACTTGTTACACACTTCGGTTAGCTCTTACTGATATTTGGAGCTCTGCCCTCTGAAACAACCTTCCTTCTTGGATCTGCACTAGAACTCTGAGTTAGTTTGAATATTTGCTTAAAAAACTTCTTAACACCAGTTGCTATGAACTCCACAAACACTCCAGAGAAATGTACATTTTACTCGTTCAGCCCTTCTTT
This sequence comes from Protopterus annectens, assembly GCF_019279795.1. Classification (NCBI taxonomy): domain Eukaryota; kingdom Metazoa; phylum Chordata; order Ceratodontiformes; family Protopteridae; genus Protopterus; species Protopterus annectens. The sequence continues at coordinate 83,879,472 of NC_056749.1, forward strand.
ATCTTGCTGCTGCCACTTATATGCCCCCAAATTAGCACTTCTTCCTTTAAATACCATGGATTCAGTGCATATAATTCCTAATGTTTCTAACTGACCTAGATACATTTTTCTTAGCCTTATCTGGAGCTCCAGTGCTTTATTCAAATTGCACTTAACATACGTTCATGCATATAATTAACATGACAGAGTCTTGTCTTTCTTAGCCAGTCTCTTCAACCAGTACCTATGTTATCTACTCTCTCCCAACAAAAGAGTGGCTGCTACCTCACTCTGTAGTACAGTTCCCTAGAAAGTAGGGGTGTCTCCTTTCAATTAATTTGTATCAAAGTATAGCTTTATGGTTCCACAACTGTAGTGCAGAGATGTAGGACTTTCTTTTCCTGGAGACTATAACTAATGTAAATTAAATAAAAAAATATGTGCATAACCTGAAGAGTAATGTGCATATCTGTGCCATGTCTGTAGTGTTAACCAGAATTGGTGCTTACCTTATCTGTTGATCTCATTGCAGGTTAGCACTGCCTGATAACAGAGAGGAAAGACAAGAAGACAGAAGTGCAAACAGATAAGGATGTTGAGACACAGCAGAGCAACTTTCTTGCTTCCAGACTATTTAAAGGAGAAACACATTCTAGAAAATTACATTTGGGTCTTCAGTCCACTCTCCCGGTATAACTGTAGAGAAATCACATTGGTACCAAAGATCAAAGTCAAGCTATTCCTGAAGTAATGGCATTGATAGGAGATGAATGTGTTGATATTTTAACAGTAACAAAAATACAATACACACACACAACCATGACTAGTATGTAAGTTTATCAACTTACAGAGCTTACAAGATAGGAAAAGGGATACAACAGGGTGAGGTGTATCTATCTTAGTTAAGCGAACATAGTAAAACAATGCAACAAAGAAGAAAACATAAACGAAGTAAGGAGACAGCATGGGTCGTGCTGGGAACTGAAAACATGGGCAAAGGCTGCATAAGATACCTTTCAACACCTGCCCTCTCCCCACTCTAAGGGCGGACTTGTATCTTTTTATTTTTATTTTTGTTTACTAGGCTAGTGGATGATATTTCTAACACTTTTGTATATACTGATTGTCATAGTTAATTGTCATTTTTTCTTTATTTTACTTTTACTTCATTGGTGTCTCTTAATACTTTATTGTATCCATTGTATCTTATGTATTCCACTATCAAACTGTATGTGCGTATGCTTTTTTTTAAAACTGCATTTGTATTAGTGTTTGATTTCATGTCATTTAACTCTCTGGAGCCTTTCTCCCTAGGTCTCTGCTGAACATAGGTATTTATTGCCTAGTCGGACTTTCCTGCTGACCAAATGTCAATAAATAAATTTCAGCAAATAAATAAGAGGTTATGTAGAGGCCCTATCCTCAAGAGGAGAAAAGTATAAAACAACATATGGTATCCTTACAGTGGCATAAAAGGAGAAGGTGCTGTTGACATGGACCTTTAATATCCCAGATGACAATAAGAACACCTTGATGGCAGCCACGTGAATGACCAGTTCATTTTGGATTCCATCCAGGCAGCAGAACTCATGTATATTGTTGAAAATTTGATGAGTTGTAACTTGTTATGGGGTCTTGTGTTTCTGGCGGGTCTATATTAGAAGACCGAATGAAACAAATATCGAACGGCATAACAGCGAAAAGACCAGACCTCGAACTTGCTGTTATGTGGGGCTGTGCCCCCCCACAGCCCCTGCTAAATATAAATATATATATATATTTACTTCTTAAAAGTATGCCTATTTTTCAACTTGTTGAACTTATCTTATATGTTTTTAGATTTTTTTGTAATTCTCTTTTTTAAACTTTTTAAACTTTTATATTGTTTTAATATAACTTTTTGTGATATACCAGTGTTATTTTTTGCATGTACTGGAGCTTTTCTCCCCGGGCCTCTACTGTAAATGGATATATATCCAGTTGGACTAGCCCGGTCAACAAATGTAAAATAAATAAAATAAATATATATATATATATATATATATATATATATATATACATATATATATATATATATATATATATATATATATATATATATATATATATATCTGCCAACTCCGAGATCACACTACAGTGAGCAAAGGGCAAATATTACAGTCTTCACTGTACCGCGATCCGGCAAACAGCACGTTGAGGTCCGGTCTTTTAGCTGTTATGCCATTCGATATTCGTTTCATTTGGTCTTCTAATATAGACTCATTTCTGGCTTTGTGTACTTTGGTTTAAGTATGAAATTGTGACTTTCTAACTATAAAGACTAGTCTGTGGGACTTTGTAAACTGTGAAATGCTATTCATCATTATTGTAACATTGTGTATACAACTTTAATACACTCGGATTCATGTGCAGTAAGCATGTATTCCTCACACACAAGTACTATGTGAGTAAATCTGAATATGAGAATTGATAAACTATACTTATGTAAAAGTAACTCAACAGTAACTAGTTACTTTAGTTAGTAACTAGTAGTAGTAATATATTACATTTTTAAAAAAGTACTAAGTAATATTAACATATTACTTTCACAAAAAAGTAACTAGTAATAGTAAGTTATTACTTTTATAAGTACAACACTGCACTTTGAGATAACAGTTGTATACAATCACACAGACACTCCTGAGGAAGGCTGCCACAGGTTCTCCAGCTGTGCCCCTTTTACCCAGACTATACGGTAGTAACACTTGCCACCACCCAATATTTATCTGCTACTAAAAGGCCCTTATGAAAGGGTGTCTAATTACACTGTGCAATATTATTATCCAAGTGGTAAGTGTGACAGAACAGCAAAGCTATCGGAGTGGCTTTGTACAATATTACTAAATGCATGCAATGTAGTCTTACAGATTAAATTATCTCTACACAAAACAGCCACAATTGAAAGGTTTAAAAATATTTAATAATAAATAATAAAACCACAGGACAATACTTCTTACTACACACAGTGCTAGTCAAGAGTTCAGAGATCACCAAAAAAAAATTTTTCAAAATTTCAAAAAAAGATTCAAAGATCAACTTTCTTACAGCAGAGTTCACTGTTTTTACATTTTTTCAGTTCAGCATCCAATACAGTCTTTTCACATTTAAGAACAAGCCTGTGGCTTACATTAATATTTATAAATGACATAATTATCTACAAAATTCTATCTAGCTAGGCTGGCAGCCTTCACCTATCTTTACACATCTCCCCTCTTGGAGAACTCAAGCTAGTTTTTCAAGTGACCCTAATGCTTTATTGTATCCATTGTATCTTATGTATTACATTATCAAACTGTATGTGCATATGCTTTTTTTTAAAAAATTGCATTTGTACTAGTGTTTTATTTGATGTCATTTAACTCTCTGGAGCCTTTCTCCCTAGGTCTCTGCTGAACATAGGTATTTATTGCCTAGTCAGATTTTCCTGCTGACCAAATGTCAATAAATAAATTTCAGCAAATAAATAAGAGGTTATGTAGAGGCCCTCTCCTCAAAAGGAGAAAAGTATAAAACAACATATGGTATCCTTACAGTGGCATAAAAGGAGAAGGTGCTGTTGACATGGACCTTTAATATCCCAGATGACAATAAGAACACCTTGATGGCAGCCACGTGAATGACCAGTTCATTTTGGATTCCATCCAGGCAGCAGAACACAGTCAGGCAAGAGCATAAAAACATTCCCAGGAAGTAGTTTCCTTGGATATGGAATTATCTTTTGAATTGGGAGAGGGGTTCTTAGATATGGGATTTGGAAACAATAGGTTATCAGCCACCGTGGTTCTCTTTTACCTGAAGTAAGAAAATTCAGCCTACCAAAAGTGAGAGTTCTGTACTTCAAGAGGACAGATTCTGATAAAATAAGAAGATCTATCAAAATGCTCTAGGAAATGGACTTGGAGGGCTCTCAGACCTGTATTACAAAACATAGTATGTGGTTCAGTTGTTATTTTATTTTACTTTACAACAGCACTGTCTGTTGAATGTGAATTTATTTCATAACCAAAATGAAGGAAAGAGGTAGCAGTAACATAGCATCAGAGGTAATGGAGCACAGTTAAAAACAATGAATGTAGAAAAAAGAGGGTCTGCCTGTAATCAAAAGCTCACCCCAAATGTAATAGAGCCTGTTTTATCAAAAGAATGAGATGAAACATATACTGGTACAAAATAAATCAAACAAGAGCAAAAAGGAGTGGATATTAACAACTAAATAAAATGATTGGAAAAGGCAACATAATAAGATGATGTAAATCAGATAAAAAGAAGTGAAGGAAAGATTAACCAAATCTAGCTTCAAGGAGAGATCATTATAAAGGTTTTAATTCCACTTGTTTCACAGAATACATGATCCTGAGAAAGCTAAAAAGAAAACTAACTAGTGGGGTCTCTTGGCATTTTGTCCCACAGTTTTTGAGAACTGAGGAAATAGCTAACAATATCACTAACTAATCCTTTTAAAGAATCATGGCAAAAAGGATTTAAGTGTCTGGAAAACTTGAGGAGGACTGATATAATTCTCCTTCACAAGACTGACAGTAGGTAAGAGGCAAAAATCTATTGACCTGCCTATCTGGAGAGCACAACAACTGTCCAGTACTAACTTATCAAAAACAGAATTCCCAGTATCTATTTTGATGGATCTTTGGGACTGCATCCCTCTGTATAAACATAGCTCCAATATAATATTGCCTCAGAGAAGTTATACCTAGGTGAGGTACAGGAATTATTCTCTCAATTCAGAGAGTTTTGTTTACTGAAAAAAAATGTTGAAACTGCTCGAGTCATTTCTTTCTTACTTATGATTGAGCTCAGTTTATTAGTCCAACCTCATTTGTAGGGCTATTATTGAATCATTGCTGAGGGAAAGCACTTTAGATTACATGGGTTCATGTAGTAAATTAGTCAAAGAACATCAGACACTGAAATAGTAAAGTCAGTCAACTCAGAGAATTACTATCTACAGCAAAAACCTGGGCAGTTTTTGGCCTTAAATCCAAAATAATTTAATACACCAAAGTTAGAATGGAATGTGGACTAAAATATTTTATTTTTGTTACATCATTCTTAGCCTTCAAACAGAAAAAATACAATAAAAATCACTATATATTTGTAGTATTCACATAGACACATACAACACAATTTATGTGAAATGTCAAAATTCTTTCCAGCAGGAACCAACATACTATATGCAAAAATGTATGCATTTTCTTTTCTTATAATGCGTTTAATGTAAGTAGTGCAGCAGGTAGCACACTCCGCCTTGGGGCACATGGCTTAGTTTCTATTCCCATATCAGGTAAATCGACTGCTGACACTGCAGTGCAGCTAAGAGAGTGGGGACTGCACTCCAAAATTTGCTGTCCTTTGGATGAAATGTTAAACCAAGGTGTGATGCCCGTGCACTGGAGAGAATAACAAATACACACACAGTAAAGTACAATTTCCCTTAAGAGCACACAGAGATCACAGTCAGTCTGGGGCTGGTTTCTCCCTTTCTCTCCAGATCCCCAATAAGACTGCCCACTGGTACAGCTATAGGGTCCAGATCTCAGCCTAGTGGGCAAGCTAAAACCTCCAGCACCCTCTCTGTCCAACCAATGCTTTGTGTCCCTGCCCAAGTAGTTGACACACACACACACACACACACACACACACACACACACACACACACACACACACACACACACACACACACACAGACTTTGTGATATGAGTTATACACAAACACACAGACACTCCTGGGGAAGGCTGGCACAGATTCTCCAGCAGAGCCCCCTTTCTGCCCAGTCTAAAATGCAGTACCAACTGCCACCACCCACTAATATCACCTACTAAAAAGGCCCTTAACAAAGGGTGTCCAATTATTACTGTGCAATATTATTATCCAAATGGTAAGTGTGACTGAACAGCAAAGCTTATTGGAGTGACTTGGACAGTATCACTATATACATGCAATGTACTATAGAGCTTAAATTATCTCTACACAAAACAGTCACAGTTGAAAGGTTTAAAATATTTAATAATAAATAATAAAAACACAAGACAATACTTCTTGCAAAACAGTGCTAGTCAAGAGTTCAGAGATCACAGGAAAATGCTTAAAATAATACAGTAGAATAGTTCTGACATCAACACAGAAAAACACAGTCTAATCTTCCTATTTTCTAGCTATTTCTAAGAGAAACACTAAAGTCGAAAATCCTATTTACATACATACACATGCAGAGTGCTGGGGAGTTGGATGTTCTCAAGACAAATGTTAAAAGCTCTCTGATTCTCTCTCTTTACATTGATAACACGGTGCTGCTTCACATTACATCATTCTTAACAATTTTCTGGTTTTCCAGGCTAACAGAAACTCAGAGGTTAATAACCTTTTGATCTTACAGCTGGTCAGGAAGCCACAGCAATAAAAGAAATTATACATGTAAATTCTAGCCATTAACTCTGGCCTAAAAACAATAGGCAGAATGCCTTTATCTAGACATTTCGGCTCTATGTTTTGACATCAAACAATCGCACAATGCTTGACTTATCAGCTTTCCTACAACAAAGTGCACTGTTGTTATATTTTTGCAGTTCTGCATCTAACAGCATTTTCTTCCATTTAAGAAAACAAGCCTGTGGCTTATACTAATATTTACAAATGACAGAATTATCTAAAAATTCTATCTAGCTAGGCTGGCAGCCTTCACATATCTTCACACAAGGCCCCATCTATTTGAGTTTGTGGTAGCTATGCTAAATGTAAAAGATCCCATGGCACCTATCAAAAAGAGAAGGGGTGCTTTAATAGAAAAACATTATTCACAAAAAAAATACATATTTTCAAATTTACAAATATATAAATTTCCATTCCCTTCATGTGCTACTATGCATTCATAATTATCTTATTTATTATGCCAAGTTTTCATCCTCATTAGACCCCCCCCCACATTTTTCCATAACCACCATCTGAATTTCCTTGATATTGTTGCCAGTATCTATTTTCCATTAAACATAATTTCATTTATCCATATTCAATACGACCCATATAACATAAAACATTTTTATATTCTTTTAACATATTCTTTACTTCTATTCTTATAATATCCATATCAAATCATATCAATATTTATATTAGCCACTTTTTTATCTTCAAAAATGTATTTACATAACTTTTCCCATAATTTTACTACTCTTTTACATTTAAAAAAATATGCTCAGTAGTTTCCTCTTCCCCACAGTGTAAACATATTTTTCTACAAGTATATGGCAAGTGTCCTTTCACTGGTGATTTATCTATTACCATTCACTACAAAACACAAATTTACATTCTAATTTTTTATTAAACAATTTATTTTTTTTATTTTTATATCTTTAATTTTTGTTCTGCTAAATTTTCCCATGGTTTAAAATAATAATATTGTATCATTATATTCATATGCTATACTTTTCTTACCTTTTCTATTTCATCAGTTTTTATTTTTGCACATTAATATTTTTATTGATAACATTTTATCTATTCCTTTATACATTCCTTTTCTGTTTCATTCATTTTTACCATACCCCCAAATTTGTCATACTTACATTTAAACATTTTACAACTAATCTCTCATTTTTTTTCATTTATCTACTTTAACACTTTATATAAATTCAGTGAAGCAGTATATGATACTGGGTTAATTATCCCCAAAACTCCTTCATTTTTATTTAAATACAAAACTCCTTTTCTACTGGATTTAGTCTAGAAACCTACATAAATGAAAAAAAATCAGCAGTAATTATTTTTCACATATTGTTGTCAACATAACTATTGCTAGTTCCCATTAATACTGAATTTATTAAATATACATTTTCCCAACATATTTACCTATATGTTTTTCAGAAAGAACGGTTTGTTTTTAATTCTTCTATTATTTTCCTGTTGGATTCTGCTTCCATTCCTTTTCCCAATTTTTATATCAAACACAGAGATTTCATTCATTCTTAAATGTATTCCTCCTATCTTAAGTACATCACCTAATCATTTGCATTTATCTTTGTTTAAAGTCATGCCAATTGCTTCTAAACATTGATTTAGGCAAAATATTTCTTATTTTACCCAAGTCTTATTCTTTGCAATTACTATAATATCATTCACATAAGTTAAGAAAAATTTGAATTTGTAATCATTTAGCTGTTATGTACCCAGCCTCCTTCATATTACAATTTATTTCTCTTACAATCATATTCATAATTAAAGCAAGAAATATACAACTCATTTGGGCATCCCTGTTGTATACTGCTCCTAATATGTATTTCTTTACTTAGCCATTTATGGCAATCTTTACTTTATTTTTACTGTATGTGGACATATGTAATTTCCTAATTTTCTCACTTATATTGTATTTTTTTTTCATTATCACCCAAATTTTTCATGTCCTATTGCATCAAATGCCTTATCAATATCCCCTATCATAAGTTTAGCTTCTTCTTTTTATTTATGTCATCCACAATCTCTCTTTCATTAATAATTCGTGGCATCCTTTCAAATGTATACTACATATACTGTTCTCCATAACACTTTCCATCTTAATTTCAGATTTCTTCTCAATTATTTTTATAAAGATCTTAGAGGGATTATTATTTAATACTACTATCGTTCTGTATTTTTAATTGACATTTATCTTCTTCCTCCAAATAAATGTAACTGTGCTGCTGCAGAATTCTTATACATGAAACATTCGTTTAACCATTCATTTAAAGTCTTTAAAGTATTGTTTTTGCCATAAAAGTGCCCTGGCATCATTGCCACCTTTAGTTCCTGGTGCCTCTATCAAGTAGAGCCACTGGAGTAATCCCAAGGGTGAACTTTCTATTTCCCACCCACTCATCAAGATTGCTCTTGAAATGGGACAATGAGGTGCTCTGCTTGATATGTATGGGAAGTCTATTCCAGAGCATGGGCAGTGTCTGGGTTATGAACCTGTCCCTCTAGCATGTTCTGTTGATTGTGGTAAAAAGGGTGAGGTCCCTGGAGCATGTGGTGTGGAGGAATTGGGATTTCTTTAAGTGTAACATTTCTAACAAGGCTGGGTCAGACATGGCTTTGTAAGTCAAGCAGAGATTGCTTCTTAATAGACAATATGAGACACAGAAAAGCTGGAGTTTTTTGAGTCTGTCCATGTAGGGCATGTGTTTAAGGCCTAGTATCCTCTTCATGAGGTACTTCTGAGGCCTTTCCAGCTGTTGCAGGTGTTTAGGGAGGTACATGCTAAATGGGGCATTATAGTCGATGACTGGTCTAATGAGGGAAGCGTAGAGAGAGAGGTGATCTCTCTTCCTGGATGCAAAACCCTTGGTAATGAGATGTGCCACATAGAAGGACTTTCTGACCACAGTGGCAATGCGGTGCTCAAAGGACAGGTTGCTGTCAACCTGTGTCTCTAGAGCTCTTATAACACCTTCAGTGTTCACTGGGCTACCATCAATGTGGTAATTAGTGGGAACTGAGTTTTTCCCAAAGAGAATTATGACGCATGTTTTGGCATTAAGCTTAAGGCCATGGTTTCAACACTAGTTGTTGGTCTCAGTGAGGCCTTTCTGTAGGATGTCTACAATACTTGGGGAGGTAATAATGGCTCCCAGCTTGCAAACATCTGCGAACTTGATCAGCCAGAGTCCCTTCGTGTTGGCCTGGACTTCTGAGAAGTAGAAGCCAAACAGAAGAGGACCCAGGACGGATCCCTGTGGGACTCTACTCATGGTCAACAGTCTGATTTGGAGTCTGCTGCTTTCACACTGTGGGTTCAATCTTTGAGCCAATTTGCAACCCACCTAGTGGTATAGGGGTTGATGCTTAGTTTGGTGAGTCTATCAATAATTCCTGAGTGGAAAATGGTATCAAAGGCTTTGGCCAGATCAAGGTAGGCTGTATGAACTGCTTTGCTCTCATCCACATCTCTGGTGATTGACTCAAAAAAGTCAACCAGGTTGAGCAAGCATGATTTACCCTTCACAAAACCAAATTGCGTGGGATCCAGAGTTTGGAGTTTCCCTATATCCTTGTTAATTAGGACCATGATGTTGTGCTCCATAGCCTTACATATCAGACTCATTAGGCTAATGGGCAATAATTCCCAGGATCTGTAGTGACTCCCCCTTTATGGAGAGGGATAACTAGCAGTGCATCATTCTGTAGTGACAAAGCCTGTGGTGAGGCTGTAATTGAACAGGACACACAGGTGTGGTGCTAGTTCACTTTCCAGTCCATGTAGAACACAGCCAAGGATATTTTCATGTCCCATGGAAGCTGCATTCTTGGCCTTGGACAATCCAGCTTTAACCTGTGCTGCAGTAATGCTGGGTACCTGGCATTCTTCCGTTATTGTGATTGGTCCTTTAGGGGGGGAGAGAGGGGTAAGGTTGGCACTGAATCTGTCGGTCAGTATGTTGGCAATATCTGTTGGCTGAATATAGGAGGTACGATTGTGCAGTAACTCAGAGCAAATCTAGGTATTTCTGTGGAGATTCTTGATATAACTGTATAAGATTTCATGGTTGTTTTAGTGTCTGCCACAATTCTGTCTTCATAGCTAACTTTAGAGGTTCTGATGAGGGATCTCAACTTTTTTTGAGGCTAATAAGGGAGTTTTTCCAGCCTTGGGACTTCACCTTTTTCTGCAACAGTTTCTTCCTTCTGTTGTAGAGCTTTTTAATCGGATGGGGCCACCAGATTGGCTTCCTTATTTTGGAGGAGAGCATCTTGGTTCTGTTGGGCATGGCTAGTTCCATGCATTTATGTACATTTTCGTACAGTGCATTGGTGTATGATTCGGCGGTCATATTTTCTATTTGCATGGGTGCCATGAAGTTAGCCACCTCTGCTTTTAGGAGTCCAAAGTCAGCTTTAGAGAAGTTTTTCATGGTGGTTACCTTTACTGGTGATGTGGGTGAGATGTGGATTTCCATGGTAATTAGTTTGTAGTTAGATCTAACCAGGGAGGAATTGACTATTGGTGTTGAGCAATGGTTGCCCATGTTAGTAATAACCAGGTCATGGATGTTGCTTCCTCTAGTGGGGGTAAGAATGAGCTGGTCCAGTGCATTGGAATTAATGAATTCCAGGAAGCATAGGCAAGTGTATTGGTGCATGAGTAGTTTTCCCAGTTGATGGAGGGGTAGTTGAAGTCACTCAGTATGTGAGTGTTGGGTTGGACCCTAATAGTTTCCAGGGTGCTTAGGAACATGGCGTGAGAGTCTTGGGACATGGTTGTGGACCTATAGCAGGTTACAACCTAAATTGCCATCTTACCCACTGTTATTTGTACCTGAAGTATCTCCGATGGATTATGCTGGGCTACTAGTGTGGGGGTGTGCATATCCTTTATGAATATGGAGACACCACCACTTTTGGAGCTTCTGCCCATGTTCTGGTGCTGAAAGGTGTGGAATGAGTTATAATCTGGTAGTGCAGGAGTGCTTTCTGCTGCTTTAAGCCAGGTCTCCATTATAGCACAAATGTCAATGTTCTCCATTTTGAGGAGTACTTCATGTGAGTGCATCTTGATATTTAGACTTCTAGCATTGAGCAGCATGACCCTCAGATTGCATTTATTTATAGCTGATATGGTGGTAATTTGTTCTTTGGAACACCATCTAAAAAAGGCACTATAGGGGTGGCAAAAGCCGTAGCCAGTATCCGGAAACCTAGGAGTAACAGATGCAGGCCATCTCTGGCAAACATCAAGGTCTGTCAATCAAGTTATCCCAAGCAGACGGATACTGGATCCCCTTAGAATGACACCAGAAACTTAACCAATTGTCGAAGTCAGTCATTTTCTGCTTATACTGTGGTATAATTCTGGGTGACGGTAGGATGCTGCATAGGACTAAGGTCATATCTGCCTGGGCTACATAATCCGAGAGCTCCTCCATGTCTTTTTTCATATAGTCCAGGGAGGTGCATCTCAGGTCATTCACACCCACATGGACAATGACAGAGCCATACTTGTACTTGTTGTGGAGTGACCTGAATGTGTGTGTTATGTGTCGGATCCTGGCACCCGACAGGCAGCTGACTGTTACCTTCTCCTTAGTCAACCTAGTTAGTGGGACATCAGTGTGCCTCACTATCGAGTCACCTATGATTAGTGTATTGGGAAAGATGTTTTGCCTTAGGGGCTTAGGTTGAGAGGCACACAGTGTAGGTTAGCTATGTGTCTTGTGATTTGTGCTGTGTTGTGGTGGTCGAGTGTATTTCTGATTTGGAGGTCTCTGCTGTTTGGGTAGATTTCTATTGAGAGCCTCAGTGACTATGTGTCCTGGAGGGCTATGTGTTCCATGTGGTGTGGAGCACGTTTTGACCTTTTCTTCGTGACCAGCTATTCCGGTCTTGGCTGCAGGGTGCATGTCTTCCAGTTTGGATATATAAGTGCATCTCTCACACGTCTGAGTGTTGGGAGGTAAGAGGAGAGGGTTGTCTGTGTACATGAGACAGTTGCTACACTGCTTCAGAATGCCCAAGTTAACCAGGTTAATAGGAGAAAGCACAGGGACTGACCTTTAGACATGTCAGGAGGGATGGTCATTATTAATAAGTACCAGAGCTGTTTCCTTATAGGATGTTTAGTGCTGTTAGCACATATGTGTGCTACAATAATTGCTACAAGAAGCCAAATGATGTGCTAGGTGAATAAGCTAGTTAAATGCAAGAGAGAAGAGAACTAGCAAGATCTAAGGGAAAAAGTGAACAGCAGACTTTCTGGCACCGGTAATAGTTTACCCCAGCTTAGTGGCACTGCATGGCACACAAACCCTTGCAAACACAGGCTTTTAAAGCAGAAAGTTGAAAGGGAGTTAGAAACCACTCCTCTTGTGGTAGATAGGCTACCTAGTGCTTACCACTCCCACTGATAAGCTGAAAGGCTTCCCTCTAACACAGAAAGGTCTGGGGAACTCAGAAACTACAATATAGTCCTGAATACAGCAAATCTGTATCTGGACTACTCTAGTAACAGGAAAGGTGGGAAAACAATCTAGAACTTTTTTTTTTAAATATAACATTAGCAAATAAGCAAACTGATTTAAACAAATTAACCAATTAACCAATAAAAAAGGTCAAACCTGAGCCCTTTTCCAGCAGTCTTCAATCAGACATGTTCTAGCTGCACATTCCTGCCACTAGGGTGCAGGGGAATCTTCTCCAAAAAAAATGGCCTGGATTAGTGCTCAAGTTATAGAAACAAAGCTAGATTCAGCAGGTCTGAATCTAGTCAAGCTACAGCAAACAAGGTGCACCAAATTTCAGTAAGAAACAGTTCAAATAAGCAGGCACAATAAGCCTTTAACCAGAAATTCCCAGCTCAGAGGGGCATTCCATTTATTTTTGTATACATTTTTATACTATTCCACCTGGTCCTGCAGCCAAATGTAACTTAACTTCTACTAATACTTTTTATAACTCATACAGAGAAATCTCCTTCAAATTCTTTATTTTCTTGCTCTGAAAATTTTTACTTCCTATATTATTTTCAATATCTTCTTTTTTTAAAACATTTCTTGTACATACTCTACTGCAACATTCATAATTTGTTCATGGAAACTTTTGTGTTTTTTTTCTTTCTCTCATTGCACTACTAACTTTCTTTACTTAAATATAATGATACGTCTCTTCCTTGCAAGAAATATGTTTGTTTGAATAATAACTCTTTAATCATTTCTTGAGTTTTTTCTGTACAAGTCTTTTTCATTATCAGAATAGTCTCTGCCATTATTTTCTAAATCTTCTAATGCATCTTCATACACTCTCCTATACTTTTTCTAATTTTTCACATCATACAGCCACTATACAAAACATCTTTTTATATTTTACCGTAAAAATTATACACCATTCATACCAGTTTTTATAAAAATGCTCTGATAGTAATTTGATGTCTCCATAACTGTATCTGTTTCCTTCTTTATCTTATGTTTTCTCATACAGCCTTTTTATTCCATTGCCTTTTTATATATATTTCTTCTTTTCCTTTAATTCTGTCCCTATCACTAGATGACCAGAAAATTCTGTTCCAATTTTGTGTTCTTCTCCTATGCTTAGTCCTTCTGATACTATAAAGTAATATATTTCTATTCTGTAATTGCCCATTCTGAAGGTCCATGCATTTCTATCCTAATGAATTAGTTTTCCACATCCCATAACTTTTAACATTTTTATAGGTTCATAGGTAAATACTAGGCTATCAGCCCAAGGGCCTAAGTAAGCCTAGCTAACAATGTTCCTGACTTATGCCACCCAAGAAAGTTAATTTCCTGTGCCCCTGTTGAGCAGAGCCACAGAAGTGATCCCCAGGGTATATTTCCTATTTCCCATCCATTCATCCAGATTTTTCTTGAAGAGTGCTAATGAGGAACTTTGCTTGACATAGATGGGTAGCTTGTTCCAGAGTATAGGAAGTCTCTGGGATAGGAATGTATCCCTCCAGCATGTCCTGTTTATTGTGGTGACAAGGTTTAGGTCCCTAGAGCATGTAGCTCGGAGGGACTGGGATTTCTTTAGGTGTAGCATGTCCAACAGCTCTGGGTTTAACATAGCTTTGTATGTTAGGCAGAGATCTCCTTGGAGTAGGCGATATTCTACAGAGTAAAGCTGGCGTTTTTTCAGATGGTCAGTGTAGGGTATCTGTTTGAGGCCAGTAATCCTCTTTGTGAGGTACTTCTGTGGCCTTTCCAGCTGCTGCAGATGTCTTGTGAGGTACATTCCAAAAGGGACATTGTACTCTATAATGGGTCTAATGAGTGCCGAGTAGAGGGGGAAAAAATTACCTCTTTTTTCCTGGATGAGAACCCTTTTGTGATGAGGTGTGCCACATTGAAGGATTTCCTGACTACTGTGGCATTGTGATTATCAAAGGAGAGACTACTGTCCACCTGGGTCCCAAGGTCTCTTATCACACATTTGACATTAGGTAGACTGCTGTTTATGTGTTAGTTCATGGGTATAGAGTTTTTACCAAAGGGGATAACAATGGACTTTTTGGCATTGAGCTTAAGGTCATGCCTCTGACACCAGGCATTTGTCTCAGTTAAACCCTTCTGTAGGATGTCCACATCATTTAGGGACTCAACTATGGCTCATAGTTTGCAGTCATCTGCAAACTTCATTAGCCAGAGGCCTTCTGTGTTAGCCTGTACTTCAGAGAAGTAGACATCAAACAGGAGAGGTCCCAGGACTGAACCCTGTGGTACTCCACTTGTCACTGGTTTGAAGTCAGATTTGGAGTTTGCAACCTTTACAGTGTGGGTTCTGTCAATGAGCCAGTTGGCAATTCATCTTGTGACGTAGGGATTTATACCTAGTTTAGTGAGTTTAGCTATAATTCCAGAATGAGGGATGGTGTCGAAAGCCTTGGCGAGGTCAATATAGGCTGTGTGAACCACCTCACCCTTGTCTACGGCTTTGGTGACTGCCTCAGAAAAGTCGATCAGGTTCAGATGGCATTTCTTACATCATTTCCTTAATTTTATACTTGCTTCTTAAATCAGAATTAAAATCTTCTGCCACTGTGATGTTCATATTTATCACTACACAATCTAGAATCTGGTACAATAAACTTCAGCTTTCTTTGCAAGTAACAAAAGCATCCATTCATCCATCCATCTATCCATCCACCCACAACACCTTTTTCCTATTTCTGCACATGGGGTCAGGGTGTACTTCAACAGAGACAATCATCTAGAACCAAGGTGTACATCACTGCGTGGCTAGCCCTGCCATGGTAGTTCATCCACACCATACACTTGCATGCACATTTGTACTTCTTGCCAATTTAGAGTGTTCAATTCACATACTGCATGCCTTTGGAATGTGGGAGGAAACTAGATCACAAAGAATAAGTAAAATAAGCATATAATGCTAAAATTCTATATACTTGTTCTTTTCATCTTAAATACACAATAGTTAATCTTCCCATTCTTACTAGAGTTACATCTAATATTTCCTTGAATTTTTGCAGCTTATAGCAATACCAAAAGACTGTTCATTTCTAAATTTTAAATTATCTTTCCCCTAATTTTTTTTCAGTTTTTAATCTTTCTTCACTCATTTAAAATATTGTATATTGTAATTTAGTTACGTTTACTTCACATGCATTGCAGCATTCCAAAACTCCTGTCCTCTCACCATGTTCTTAATACTATTCACATTTACAGAAAACTGTCTACAATTATTGCTTTCCCTTTCCCTTTTGGTTAACTTTCTACAAATTATAATTTTATTTTATTTTTCATCCACTTCTTTCTTCTTCTTTTATACCTGTCTGTTTACATTTTCTGTTTCTTTTACCCCTTTACCTGTAGCCTTTCTTTTTATTTTATTTTATTTTTTATCCACATCTTCCTTCCTCTTTTATACCTATATGTTTACCTTTTCTGTTTCTATCTTTTACCCCTTTACCAATAGCCTTCTTTCTTCCTTTTACTACTTCCCAGTTTGTATCTTCCTCATTGTTTATTTCAGAACCTTTCTCTGTTTCCTCAGTTTTATTTCTTTCTTTGTCTTTTTATATAATTTATCTTCCACTTTTACCACTTTTGACACTTCCTCTCCTTTTTCATTTTCTTCATTTCCTTATCAGTTTCAGTTTACAATACATCCATAACATTTCAGTTCACATGTTTTGCATCATGACCCACTTTCCCACAAATATAGCATGTGTTTTATCAGAGTTATTTAACAAATGTCCATTTTTTTCCACAAAAAATAGTTAATTAAAAAACATTTTGGGTTGTCCCCATTATTTTACCACACTCTTATTTCCTTCAACATTTATCATAGTTGGAATATGTATAATTTTGTCCTTTTCTATATTTATCACAGCATTATGATGTCATCCACCAGTCCATAAATCCCTTTCATCATAAACCTTTTTACGAAAAAAACCAATGTAGACCACCACTGTCCAACGATAAATGTAGATTTAATATAAAAATAAAACAAATACAGGCAATCTTAAACACAGATAAGCGCTTTCGGGCTCTGCCCTTCTTCAGATAAAAAAAAACAATTTTAGCCACATTTAAATATCGAATTAAAATCAGTTTAACCAATCAAAATTTGTATTGCACCCTCCCTTCTCTGAGGGCGGGTTTCATGGGAACAAATTCATTTAATCCTGGTGTCCTATGAGCTAACAGCTCAATTATCCACCTTACTTCTTCTCTCTCAGTAGCATCTGCTAAGTTACCCTTTATTATACTGGGAAAAACATTACTAATTGCTCTGAATTTAAACTGATGGTCATTATTTATCTCTATATGTTTATAAAGTGCATTGTGTGTATTTTTATTTCGTATGCATGAGAGATGTTGCAAAATCCTAACTTTAAACATATTATTTGTTTTTCCCACATAAAACGCTGTGCATTGCTGACACTCAGCTAAATAAACTATGTTCTCAGTCCTACAGTTAGCTTTCGCTTTAAAATAAAATAATTTTCCAGTTGTTGGATGTCTAAAAACAGCCTCTTTATTAATATAGTGACATGCTTTCCATGACCCACATAATTTGGTGCCTACTTGGCTAATAACCCTTCTCTTTTGACTATTCTTTTCTTGTGTTAAAATATCTTTCAAATTTTTATTTCTTCTAAATCCAAAACTAGGTTCTATCCCTACTATTTCTTTCATTTTATCATCAGATAAAAGTATATGCCAATTTTTCTTCACAATGTTACAAACTCCATGTATATTATTACTATAGGTAAATGTCATTCTAATGGGTGCAATTTTTTGACCATATTCTTCCTCAGATGGATTTAACTTAAATGTGGATATTGATTTTCTATGGGCATTACCTTGACATAATTATTTTGCTAATAGCTTCTCATTATAGCCTCTATCTTTAAAGATATGTTCCATATTCAACAATTCTTCTTCAAAATCATTATCTTTAGTGCATAACCTTGAGGCTCTACTTATCTGACCTCTTACTATATTCTTATATGTATGCCTAGGATGCATACTGTCATATGTGAGTAAATTGTTTCTCCAACATTCTTTCTGGAACAAAGAAGTAATAAAACCAGATTGTTCCTGTCTAATTTTTGCATCCAAAAAATCTATGACTTCATCTGAATAAGTGAAGGAAAATTTAAAAAAGGTAGTGGTGTGCCCCAAATACTCTACAAAAAATGAGAGTTCACTAATATCCCCTTCCCATAAAATAAAAACGTCATCCACAAATCGTCTATAAAGAAATATATTGTTTTTCCATCTATTCTTATCCCCCAAAACAAATTGTCTCTCCCAAAATGACAAAACCAAATTTGCATATGTATTAGCACAGGGGGTGCCCATGGCTACCCCCTGTGTTTGTTTATATATGTTGTTATGGCATAGAAACACATTATTGGATAGAACCAAGTTTAAACATTTTCTTATTGTAAATAATTTCCTATCATCTGACTCTCCCATTTCTTTACATAGCTCACAAACAGCCTTTATACCATATTCATTTTCTATAACCATAAATAGATAAACAACATCAAGAGTGACCATAAACACCTTCTTATCACATGTATCTAAACCTCTTATTGCTTTTACGAATTGTTGTGTGTCTTTCAGAATTTCTATTATTTTAACTGTATATGGTTTTAAAGTATATTCTAACCAAATAGATAAATTTTCAGTTACCCATCTTCTACCTGAGACTATGGGTCTCAGTGGGGGTCTTTATGGTTTTTATGTATTTGGGCAATGCCTTAAAAATAGGTGTTATTGGATGTTCAATTAGTAGAAATTCATAAAGATCTTTATCTATAATGTTGTTTTCTAACAAACATTTAATATTATTATGGACATCTTTTATGATCTTATTAAGTTCTAATGGAGAGATTTTCAAATAGGTATTACCTTCTGTTAATAATTTATTTAATTTGGAATAATAATCATCTTTATTTAACACAACAACTGTTCCTGCTTTATCTGCCTGTTTTATTATAATGCTATCATTATTTTGCAAATTTGTTAAAGCCTGTTTTTGTGTATAGATTAAATTAAAATACTTCTGGTTTCTACCTTCTTCCAAATATTTATTTAAATCTGATTCACATATTTTAAGAATAAATGTGCTTGGTTGTCTTAATGTATATTGTCTTAATTGTTTGTTAAACATACCTTGCAACATCACTTTTTGACCATAAAACATCATATCCATAATTATTTCATTAAAAGAACCTTCTCTACTTGGTACAAAGGACATGCCTTTGTTTAAAACAAATAATTCAGCATCATTAAGAATATAATTAGATAAATTATACACAATATTTTCACCAGTCAGTTCAATGTCCTTCTCTTTTTCGCCCCTCTGCCTTCGCTGCTGGCTCTCTTCCATTCTCCTTTCTTTTTTATTGGGGCTGGCAGTTAAGCTAAAAAATGCTCACCTGGCTGCGTGGCTTTGATAACCTTAGGCCTGGCTCCCAAATCCTTAGGTTGGGTGGTGACAACATTTGAAGCAGCAGTTGTTTGTTCAGTATGAAAAACATTTGTCGCATCTTCTAAATCTAGTCCTTGTATAATTTTCTCTCTAACTGGCTCTTTACTCATATTAGAGTTCACTGTTTCCACTGAGTTCCTTGGATTCGGTTTAAACAGCTGCTCGTCTCTGTTTTTCAAAGAAAGTGTCTCTTGTGCTCTTTGAGCGCAACTCAGCGTGGTTCTACCTTGCATCACTTCTGCATATGACGTTTTAGTCTCTGTTAAAGAAACATTGGAACGGATTTCTCCTCTTTCCTCTCTCAGCCACACAAAGATATTTCCGGTCGTGAAATCTTTATAAACACGCTGTAGCTTTTTTATTTTAGTTTGTTGTAACCTCTGATCAGTCATTGAAAAAGCACAATACAACTCATCTAATTTCTTTGTAAATCTTTCTCCTTTATATTCAGTCTCGAGCTTCATTTGTTGGGTACTTTATACAATTTTTACTTAAATTCATATTAATGATCACCCCCCTATTTTCTTTAAAATGTCTGCCAGTACTCCTTTTCCATTAAGCTTAATTTCATTCAGTCTTTCAGTCAATAGTGTCCACGAAACAAAATGTTATTCTCTTGCTTCTCTTCTTTTCTTCTTGCTTTTTAGCTTCATAAAACCCACATTCAGGCATGTCCATGTTAAACTGTCCCATTTTTGTAAAACTTTTCAGCATATTACATTTACATATTTCTTCCCATAATGTTTAACTCTTAAACATTTTAAATAAAAACACATGTTCTGTAGTTTCAGATTCTCCACATTTATTACACATTCTATCTTGTTTTCTCTTAGAAGGTATGATTTCTTTGAAAAGTAATTTACTTACAGTCTCCATAAAACATCTTTGCATTCATGAATATTCTTGTACAATATATATATATATATATATATATATATTGTTAATATTGCTTTCTTTTTTCTTATTTCTAAATGTTTCCAAGGATCAATAAAGTAATATTCTCTCATAATGTTTAGATACCATTCCTTTCTGATTTTTTTACTCAAGTTCATTTTGAATTTCCATAATAAAATGTTATTCTAATATTCTTTTATCTCTTCATTCATAGTTCTCTTAAGTCTTTTTCCTATTTCCATTTTCCCCCAAACATTTATATTTATAATATAGTATGGATTCTGTTAAATTTTTATATTCTTTCATATGACCTGTTAAGGGTCTGTATATAATTAAAGACAGTGCATGCACAATAGGTCACTCCTGAGATATAGCTGAGTGATGTTCCGAAGGTATGGGTGATGGCCTCTGTCGCCCTGGGCTGATCAAAAGGGAGCCAGATTCAGATCCCCAAATCCATAGCAGCAGAGATGGGCACCTCACGGCATCCAGTGCGGTGATGCAAATGATCCCAGAGAAACTAGCAGGGGCCCCTGGAAAAGTTCTCTTTTCTTTGTAAAGGCAGGGCACCCTAGAATGGGTTCACCCCAAGACAGGGGCCCATGCTCTGGAAAACATCGCTGTTCTGTCTGCTCTCTCTGGCCCTTGAAAATTTGGGTGAAAGGGTGTAAGTCTCATGCCAAGCTATACTCATATCTGCAGCAGGTGTCCAAGGTGAACAGCCTCTGGCATGTTAGAACAATATAAGTAAGGGAAGTCGGCAAGCCAGATCCATAACTTGAGGATAAGGATTGGCTCTAAGGGCTGGGTCAGTCTGGCTCAGGCATGAAGCAGGACTGAGCACACACCATGGCTGGTTGAGGTGTCACCCCCCTCACCATACCCCCCCCTCGTGGAAGAGCCAGGGAATGGCAGCAGCAAATCTGGTCCTGCTCGGCATCCTGCATCATCCAGCAGCTAACAACTGACTTAAAACTGGTGTGGACTGGGGGAATCCGACTGTTTAATTAAAACAAAGCATCATGAAGGCCCAAGATGGGTGTTGACGTGATGTGATTTCTGCCCAGTGCTCTGAATGCCAAAGTGAAGAAATTCAATGAAGCATGGGTAAATGGCAGGAGTAACTGTGACTCTCTTAAGGTATCCAAAAATATCTCATCATCTAATTAGTGACACACATGAATGGATGAATGAGATTCCCACTGTTCTTACCTACTATCTAGCAAAACCACAGCCAAGGGAATGGGCTTGGCAGAATCAGTGGGGAAAGAAGACCCTGCTGAGCTTGACTCTAGACTGGAACATCAAAGATTGAAACAATACTAATTTCATGAACTTTAATCATACTTTGACTTAAGAATGGGATCCACTCCCATCATAGTATTAGAAAACCAAAAGATTTGGAGAAATTAAAAGTGCACAACCATAATAAGTCTTGGCTTCCTTTTTCCCTTCTGCCAAATACTGTTTAATCAAGTAACTTGTTTATTTTATTTGTTAATCTCTTCATTACCTTTCTCATAAGTATTTTGTGATCTGTATTATTTAATACTATTGGCCTCCAGTTTGTTATATCCTCTTTATCTCCTTTTTCCATATAAGTACTATAATACTCATACATATTTTTTATCTATCATGTTTCATTTCTAGCCATTCATTTAATACTTCTGCAAATATAACTTTCTACCAATTTTACATATTGTTATACATATGATATTCAATGCCATCTAATTCTGTCACTGTATTCATATTGAATTATTTTAATGTTTCATTTAACTCTTTCATAACTATGTTTTGTTCCAAACTTTCATTATCTTCTTGATTTAATTCATTAACTTTGTAATTTGGAGTTCATTTTCTTTCTTAACAAAATATTGTGTTATGTGTTATTTAATCACCTCATATATTCCCTCTTGCATTGTGATCTTATTTCCTTCTTTATTTTTCCACTGTCTTATTACTTTTTAATTTCTTTCACTAATTTATTCAAATAAGGTGCTACTTCTTTTCCCCCGGTAAACAATATCTTTGTTTATATTACAAATTATTATTTTTTTTTTATTTATTTCATATGGTTCCTTTTCTTTTTCAGAAAAGATCATTTTATCCTGTAATAGTTCTTTAAATAGATCTTGTCTTAATGTTTTATAGTTTATCTTTTCTTTTTTCCTCTTATTCTCTAAACATTTCAAAAAACATTTGTGTACTTTTCTTTAAAACTTATCCACCAACTTGTCCAGTTTTCATAAAATCTTCTCATACCTGTATGATCTTTCCATAGTTTATTTATTTCTTCCCTTTCATCTAGTTTTAATTATCTTTTGTTCAGTCTTTTGATTCCTTAGCATACGTGTATGGATTCTTCGTTCTTATGTACTTTCATCCATATAACTACATGATCTGAGAATCCTGTTATTTTTGTTCCTTTCTAGATAATTCTTAGACTATCTGATATAAGAAAATAGTCAATTTCAGTCTTAATCTCACTTCTTTTATATGTCCAATGCTTATTGTCCCATAATATATAACTTACCACTTTTCAGTATTTCATTTATTATTTTGATATCACTACTGTGCTTTTTATTGATTCTTAAATTACAATTAAAATCTCCTACCAATATTATATCCATGTTTACACAGACATTGTTAAATTTTTTTTAACATTATTTTTCTTTGTTTCTTAGTGACATAGGCATATATAGCTATAATCCTATATACATTTGTATTCCATCTTTTATCTAGTATTGTAATTCATCCTTTTTCAACTATAGTAATGTCTAATGTCTTGATATTATATATATATATATATATATATATATATATATATATATATATATATATTCCTGAACATGTATCCTTGCCTATATTCCAAACTATTGGTCCACCACATAATTTTTCTGTTTGTGACCTTTCTTCTTCCGTCAGTTGTCTAATATCTAATATAATAATGTGAGCATCTAATAAGGCACACCATTGCAAGATACCTATTCTTGTTTTCAGATTTTTCATATTATTAACATTCAGCACAGGAATTTTCAACTTCTACCCATTCATCCATCCATCCTCAACCCCTTTTGCCATTTTGCACATGGGACCGGGGTGTCACTTCAGCAGTGACAATCATCATTTGTACCACTCACTCACATACACACTCTTACCCACAACCAATTTAGAGTGTCCAATCCACCTACTGCATGTCTTTGCAATGTGGGAGGAAACCAGAGCACCCAGACAAAACCCATGTGACTGCACTTTACCTTTTTTCTTTACTTTGTTATCCCATTTTTGAATTTTTATTTTCCTGTTTTTACTCTTTTTCCTGTAGAAATTTTCTTTCTTCTTACTACCTGCCAATTCATATTCTTCTTGTTTTTCTTGTTTTTTTTTTATTTTCTATCTCCCTGAACTAAGCTTTATGTATCTTTTTTCAATAAGTTGCACATCTTCTTCACATTCTAACCATACATGTCCAGTGCTGCCACATTTTCTACACTTCAGATCACATTTATTTGCCTCATGTTCTGTTTTACCAGATATAAAACATTTTATTTTATCACATTCACTTAGATGATTGTCTTTTCCACAAACATAACAAGTTTTAGGCTGTCCTCTGTATTTTACAAAACCTCAGTTACCATGTATATTGATTATACTCAGAACTTGTATTACATTGTCATTTACCATTTTTAATATAACCCAATATTCCCATCCCCCAGTCCACAAGCCTCTTTTATCATAGATTTTGGTTGTATCCAAAACATCTTTGCACAAAGTCAGTAATTGTTCTTTTAGATCTTTTTTTTTCGATTTCAGTTCTAAATTAAATTAATATTCTCTTTTTTTATTTCTCTAAAAAAATTGAATCACATATTCTGATTAATCTTTTTGTTCATATCACTCTAAGAAGTTTTCAATGGCCTGTCCAGTCTCAGAAAATATGTCACAAAATATTTCTTCATTAATAAGAATGAATGCCCATACCTCTGTGGGTGAAACACCCAATGGTGCAATTACCAAGTCCCAAACTTCATACCTTTCCAGTCCTTTTTTCTGCTAATTCTTATGATGCATTTTTCTTTGTCTTCTTCACCTCCTCAATCTTTTTTTTCTGCTTCTTTAACTTTCTATGCATAATATTTCCTTTCTGTTGTTTCTTCTACCATTTCTTCTTCTTCTTGGATTTTTCCATTAACTCTCCCCAGAATACTGCTACCTCACTTTCTAGTTCACTTTGATTAGTCATTTCTTTAAGATAATCATCCCACAACCCTCCAGACTGGAGTTGTAATAATGCATTCCTGCTGAATTTCCTCTTCCTCAAACAACTTTATTTGAAACAAAATCTCCAAATCTGCAGCTTCTCTGATCAGTTTTTCATTCTCCTCTGGTACTAAAGACCTCTCTATTTTTTCCAGTTTGTTTTGCTTCCTTTCGTATGAAGACTCAGCCATCTCCACACTTATTTCTTTACTTTTTTGTGTTTTTCAATTGCTCGCACTAGCCATGTTCTCCCCTGTTTCTCTGGGCTGCCTATGTGCCTGGAATGGAAACAGGAAGATAGACATGCCACACTCAAATGTGTCACCCTATGCTGAAGAGTAGGGAAAGTTCCCCAATGCCCATGGCCAAATTTCCTTTAGTAGTATAAATACCACCTTGGGTCTCCCCTGAAAAGAGGCTACTAGCCTATTGGGACTTGCCTGGCCAACAAAGGAAAGATACATAAAATAAAAATGTCTTTACATATGATATCCTTGGATCCAGTCATGTTTATATTTTACCAGAACTTTAAAAGAGTTGTATGGATAGAATGAAATTCCAAAAATACTTAGAAAACAGGGCTTTGAAAGGAAGAGATAATCCCAACATTTTGTAAGTATGCTAAACGTCTAAGTGGTATTTTTCATTTTCATATTTTATACAAGCACAAGATGGGAAGAATACTATACTTTCTGAAAAGATAACATAGCATTTCTGACATTTAAGTAGAACCTAGGTGCAGGCATGCCAAAAGAAGGCAATGCACCTTTTGTATCTATAGGTTCTTTAATTGGCTGTTCATGGCTTTGTGAATATAGTTATCTATCTAGCAAGCTCAATGAGTTCCTTAGGGATATCTTAGATTTATGGGGCAACACCTAAGACTAAAAATGTTTGACTGGGCAACCACAGAATGAGATCACAAAGATTATGCGGATGTGGTTTTCTCAGACTGAACAGATAAGAAAATCTTAGGAGTGGGAGTGAAAATAATGTGTAAAATATTGCCTAAATAGCAGGATAGAGAGAATAATCATTACCGGAGGCCATTCAGAGGAAGGAATGGTGATAGTAGATACCACAGGGATAATTACTAGCATGGGACCAGATCACCGATTTTATATGAAATACCACAGATAGTTTAGAAGGAAAGGTTTTCAGTTTGGTTATGATGCACAATCATGTAATAGGGTCTATATACACAAAGGAGTTGAAAAGATGAGTGCAAGTGTAACACAAGATGTTCTTTCTAGCTGTGGAGATATCTTTCCCAGTCCTGTGCTGAAAAGGAGCTGTTTCAGACCCCTTTCAGACTATCTTGGTAAAGAAATGTAAATACATAAATAAATAAATAAATAAATGAGAGAGGGACCTGACAGTCATATCATATTGGCCTGGACAAGTAAGAACAGGGTTGGGAGGGTGGCCTAATGGTTAAGGTGTTTGCCTTACAAACACAAGGTATAGGGTTTGAGTCTCACAAGGGATAATTGGCTAGGCTTAAAATGGCTCGCAAGGGCAGTTAGCCTAGTACTAATCTATGAACCTATGAACAAGAAAGCAGAAAGAAGGGATGTGAAAATACTGGGATGCACTGAGATGTACTGGGATGCACTGGGATGTACTGGGGTGTACAGGGATTTACTAGAGTGCCTAAGAGGATGTGCCTCTTAAGGTATTTAAATATTTCTGTAATAATTCCTGCTGTCTTCTTTCTGCAGTCCTGTGCTAACATGTAAAGTTCATACTAACATATGGTTATTACAATCCAGTCAAGAATACCATCTGCTGTTCTGGAGCCCACACTATCATGAAAAACAGTCACAGAGGCAGCAGTTAAGAGGAAGTTCAAAGTTCCAAATTTAGCCATAGCCTACACCAGAGATCATTATTGGCCTGTCTACATGTTTTTGTTTGTCTTTCGGTTTTTAAGGTGTCACCACAGCGGAACTCCGGTCCGCTAATGATTGGCAGTAGATTTTTATGAAACGCTGAGATGCCAGCTCGATGCCCAACCTTCAATGAAGGAACGCCCATTTATGCACACATGTCTTTCGAACGCTACCCAACCACGGGGAGGACATGCAGACTCCACACAGAAGGCACTCCCACACCCAGCCGAGAATCGAACGGGAGAACCTCTTGCTATTAGGTAACAACGCTACCGCCGTACCACCGCGGCAGTATAGCTTTTCACCAAAATGCATGTCAACCTTCTTTATACATTCACTGATGCTGTTTCCTCTCTAATTTCTAGAAGTAATGAGTTCCATCTTTTTCTTGGTCTATACTGAAAGTAGTTGCTTCATTTTTTCTATGCATCCTCCTGACATACATTAAAAGCTTAGAAAGGTAGCAAACATAATGTACAGTACACTTCATATAGATACATATACATGTTCATAAATTAGTACTAGGCTAACTGCCCTTGTGAGCCATTTTAAGCCTAGCCAATTATCCCTTGTGAGGCTCAAACCCTGCACCTTGTGTTTGCAAGGCAAACACCTTAACCATTAGGCTACTATGCCTTATAATGACAAACAGAGCTTTGCATGTTTAGTATGGCAGAAAACAAAGGCAACAGGAATTCTAATAGAAACAATTAAATGCCTCTTGGGAATACATAAAGTCTGCGATGGGACTTTCCTTCAAGGAAAGAGCTGCATAAGAATGTGAGGATACAGCTGTAACAGGCAGGTGTCAGACATACAAGGAAGTATTTTACCTTTTATTTTCTAGCTGACTAGCACACTAAGTAAAAGAAGCTTATTTTAGGGGTGACGTAGCATCACCATCATTAGAAAGAGTGGTGAGCAAAAGTGTCAGACATCTTGAAAGGGTAGTAGAGTCATATGTAGTAACAGAACATGGCAGACAGCCATCAAGTACCTGAGTTCTAAGGAGGTATAGGGGGAAAAAAGGAAATAACTGCCAGTGCAGGTGTTGCCCAGGGAGTCACATGACCTGAAATAGTTGCATTTTTGTTATATGTGACGTTGTGTTAGTCAGGCACTATGTTGTATGGCAAGGTATATGGCAATGCTGTTCTTGGAGTCTGAAACAATCTCATTTGTCTCTCATTCAGCTTTAAAGTGATTGTCATACTTTTATACACGCTCTAGTTTAGTTTTGCTTGCATTGCAATAGAAGTTTTACTTAAAATAGTGATAACTGCTACTTGTATTTTCTTTTGGGGAATTATTTTCTAGCTGAAATTATCAATCTAGGGCTTCTGCTGGCACTATGAAACTTAATTTTCTGTGAAAATCCCCCTTCAGAATGATGTCAGGTTTGATAAACAGTACTAGACTAGAGCTGGAAATGCTTATCTGACAAACTCGGTAAAATCCCTTACATGACAACAAAGATCAGAGGGTATTCCACAGGGAATTACATGAAGATGCAGGATAGCACAATGAAAAAATAACAGAAAAAAAAGAAAAAAAAATTATTGCAAACCATGAAATGATTATGGCAAAACCACAGAAGAAGGCATTATAACAATAAAGCAACCATGAAGGGTAAGTACAGCAACGAATCACTTTAACTATTGGTCTGCAATAGCCAATAACATATGAATGTATGCTTACTTTGCAAATTCAAAAAGGAAATGGATGAAGACCCATCACTCACTAACCTATTGGCTTACACTAGATCACTTTGCTAAAACATGCGTGAAACACTTTATATTGCTTTACCTTTCTATATTAACAAAAGGAGACAGTTATCCCATGTAGTCAGCAGTTATCCTATATAGTGAGACCTTTAACTGCATTTAATATTCTCCCCACCCTCCACCAACAACCCCCCCACACACACACACACACACACACACACATGCACACATTTTCTCTAGATTCCTCATGCCCTGTTCATAGGTTCATAGGTTGGTACTAGGCTATCAGCCCTAGGGCCTATACAAGCCTAGCCATAACCATTCCCTGGCTATTTCTTCCCACACTATTTACTTCCCTGGAACCCTGTCTAGAAGAGTGACTGACGTGATCCCCGGGGTGAATTTCCTATCTCCCAGCCAATCATCAAGGTTCCTTTTGAAGAGGGCCAAAGAGGCTCTCTGCTTGACATGTGTGGGCAGTCTATTCCAAAGTCAGGGGAGTCTCTGGGTCAGGAACCTATCCCTCCAGCATGTTTTGTTCATTGTGATGACAAGGTTTAGATCCCTGGAGCATGTGGCTCTGAGGGATTGGGATTTCTTTAAGTGTAGCATGTCCAACAGCTCTGAGTTTGACATAGCCTTGTATGTTAAGCAGAGATTGCCTCTCAGTAGATGATATGCGACAGAGTATAGCTGGAGTTTTTTAGACAGTCAGCATAGGGCATCTGCTTTAGGCCTGTGATTCTTTTAGTGAGGTATTTCTGCGGCCTTTCCAGTTGTTGCAGATGTCATGAGAGGTACATACCAAATGGGGCGTTGTATTCTATAATGGGTCTAGTGAGGGATGAGTACAGTGGGACAATGACCTCCATTTTTCTGGATGAAAAGCCATTAGTGATGAGGTGTGCCACATAGAAGGATTTCCTGACTGTTGTGGTGAGACGATTATCAAAGGTGAGACCACTGTCCACCTGTGTCCCTAAGTCTCTTTGTGTTTAGTGTACTGCCACCTATATGGTAATTCATGGTTACATGTTTTTTCCCAAAGGGGATAACTATACATTTCTTGGCATTGAGCTTGAGCCCATGGCTCTGGCACCAAGCATCTGTTCCTGTAAGGCCCTTTTGTAGAATATCCACATCATTTGGGGATTCTATAATGGCTCCCAGTTTGCAGTCATTTGCAAACTTTGTTAGCCAGAGTCCCTTAGTGTTGGCCTGTACTTCAGAGAAGTAGATGCCAAACAAGAGCGGTCCCAGAACTGAACCCTGCAGTACTCCACTTCTCACTTGTCTGGAGCTGGATTTGAAGTTGGCTACTTTTACAGTGTGGGTTATGTCAGTAAGCCATTTAGCAACCCATCGAGTGACATAGGGATTAATGCCCAGCTTAGTAAGTTTATCTATGATTCCAGAGTGGAGGATGGTGTCGAAGGCCTTGGTGAGGTCCAGATAGGCTGTGTGGACCACCTTACCCTTGTCCACAGCTCTGGAGACTGATTCAAAGAAGTCAGTCAGGTTCAGGAGACAAGATCAGCCCTTCACAAACCCAAACTCGGTGGGGTCCAGTGTTTGAAGAGTGCCAATGTCTTTATTTATAGGTTCCATGCTAATACGTTCCATGGCCTTGCAGATCAGGCTTGTCAGACTGATGGGGCAGTAGTTATCAGGATCCAAGGTGGCTACCCCCTTGTGGAGTGGAATAACTGTAGCTGTGCGCCACTCAGTGGGTGCAAAGCCTGAGGTGAGGCTATGATTAAACATGACACTTAGGTGAGGTGCCAGTTCATTTTGTAGTTCATGTAGTACACAGGCCAGGATGTCATCTGGTCCCATGGATGCTGTATTCTTAGCTTTGGAGAGTGTGTTTTTTACCTGTGTGGCCATTATTACCAGAATTTGGCAATCTTTTGGTATTGAGATGGGCCCTTTAGGGGGTGAAAGGGGAGTGAAGTTGGCACTGAATCGATCTGCCATGGTATTGGCAATATCCTTGGGGTCGATATATTTAATGCCATTCTGTTGTAGCTCAGAGCAGATCTGAGCATTGCCATTTAGATTCTTGGCATAGCTATAGATTGCCTTGTGGTTGTCTTTGGAATCTTTGGCAATTTTATTTTTGCAACTAGCTTTGGAGGATTTTATGAGGGCTCTCAGCTTCTTACTGAGACTGGTAAGGGAGTTTTTTGCATCCTGGGATTTTCGTATTTTCTGCAACAGTTTCTTGCTTTTGTTGTAAAGTTTGTTTATGGCAGGGGACCACCAGATTGGCTTCCTTTTATTAGAGGAGAGGGTCTTGGTTCTATTTGGGATGGCACGGTTCATGCACAAGTGTATGTGCTCGTACAGTGCCTTAGTGTAGGATTCAACAGTTCCCGACTGCATGGGTGTCACGAAGTTTGTCACGTCTGACTTGAATAGCATGAAGTTGGCTTTGGAGAAGTTTTTTGCGAAGGTTTCATTACTAGGAGGTGGGGGAGGGATGTGGATGTCAAGAGTGATTAGCTTATGGTCAGACCTGACCAACAAGGGGGTGACCATAGGTGTGGAGCATCGATTTCCCATGTCGGTAATGACCAGGTCTAGGATATTGGAGCCCCTGGTGGGACTATGGATTAGTTGATCCAGGGCATTGGAATTTATGAATTCCAAGAACCATTGGGCAAAGGTGTTGGTACATGAGTAGTTTTCCCAGTTAACAGCAGAGTCGTTAAAATCACCCAGTATTATAGTGTTTGGATGTATCTTAATATTTTCCAGTATGTTTAGAAAGGTGTAGTGAGAATCTTTGGGCATGGTGGGGGATCTGTAGCAAGCTACAATTTGGATTGCAGTCTTACCTAGTGTTAGTTGCACCTGGGGAATTTCAGACACATTGTGTTGGGCAACTAGCCTGGTGGTGTGAATATGGAAACTCCTCCACCTTTAGTGTTTTGGTCCTGGTTTGGTGGCCGAAAAGTGGGGTAAGAGTTGTAGCCTGGTATTGCAGGGGTGCTCTGTGGAGCCTTGATTCAGGTTTCAGCTACTGCACAGATATCAATGTTCTCCATGTTTAGGAGTGCCTCGAGAGAGTGCATTTTGAGGTTTAGACTTCTAGCATTGAGTAGCATTACCTTCAGATTTTGCATGCTTGTACCTGTTGAATGCCTTTCTTATTAAACAATGTAACTCCTGTTTTCCTTGTATTATGGAACAACCTTCTTAATTGACATTTAAAATAAAACTTAGATTATTACTTGCTAAGATGTGATCAGATATGTTGCACCTGTTTTAAGGTCATCCCTACGAAGTTCAGTCAATTGTAGCTGGGTTAGATGTCTGCCATGTCTGACAGAGAATACTGTGAATTCTGACAGTATTAGTTATTGATATTAACCACAATATATTTCAAAATACTTTGTATAAAACTGTTACCATTTTTTCTGCTGATTTTCATCTTTTTATCAAATGTTTTGTTGAAACTGTGTTGTGACTGAAAAAAGGCCTCAGTGATTCAACCCTGATACTTGTAAAATGGAGCTAAACTAGATGGATTAAAGTCTATGCTATTATTTTGGTTCCTTCATTTCTGGGCATCAGGATATCAACATTATATTGATCTGATTACTTTGAAAGACATTAGTAGTGGAAAAATATACTCTTCAAAAAGACTGTTAAGTATTTTATGATGTGGGGATGTGTGGAGTAACCTAATGAAATGTTATCTAATGGAATCTAAGATGTGATTAAAAAAACATTTTTATACTATTTCATTTTCTAAATAATTTCACATACAGTTTCTGATTATTTATAATAACTGTATATCAGCAGTAGCAGCTAATAACAACCTTTTCTGGATTTGATGGGAAATGACATATGTATCTTATATAAATTTTAGTGCTGTAAAGATGAAATTTCTTTTGAAAAATGATTAGGTTAAATACTGTTATCACTATTTATCTTGATTTAACTTGGCTCCATGTACATTAGGGTATATTTGAGACTGATATGCCCAAAATGCAAATCTTAAATTGTTATACTTTCTGCAGTGATTAAATATAATTACATAATAGCTACAAGGTTACATTTACACTGTATCATCATCAGTAATTTTATACTCTGTTCAATGTCATTGCAGAAGGTTGAAAGATGTATTACAAATGTCAAGAAACTTTTACCACTTTGGAAGAAGTTGCTAAATGTTTAGAGATATTATAATCTTATGATATTGTATATGCTATTGAAATGGTATTTAAGTAATGCAATATAAGGATTACCTTTTCAGTGAAGTTTCTTTGGGACTAATTGTTACTAGTTTCCTGATTAAATTATTTAAACATGTTTTGAATTTATCGTTACAGTTGTTATATGAAGATGTATATTGTTAGCCTTGTAAAAGTAATTAAAAAACTGCCCACTATATGTACCTTACCTTCTGATATCAGTGCCCACATTTTACAAAACAAATAGCTATGGTCTTACCTTAGGAGCATACATTGCAACCAGGTAAATGCTCAGACTGATTCACCAGATTTAAATTCATTTTATATAATTTAATAGAGGGAGTTACAATAATAGATTCCTTTTAAAGGACATTAATATGAATATTGCCTGTCTGCAGCATGTTTTTGCCAGGTACTTTAAACATTGAACGAGTCATGTGGGGAGGCAAAAATGATAAAAGCCTGAAAAATAATTGAAAACCTGGATGAAACACCATGAGAAGATTCGTATACTGTGGGTTTTGTGATTATTATACTGCAGGTTGTGTGCTAAAACTGACAAAGGCAAGAGTCTGTCTTAGCCAGCATGATTAGTGCACACATGACTGTCGGGGTTTCAAAAGTGTTAGATGAGAATTTTAACTGTGCTGAGAACGATTGATCAAATTTGCATATTCATGAAAAGATAATAAGAATACAGGGATTATGGGTATTCTTCTATTCCTCAACGATTCTGCTCTTTAATTTAATTATCAACTTTCAATGCATTCAAATCGCCAGACAGTTTTACATTATAATCATGTATTGCATCACCAAAAAGCATTTGCATTCCAACTTATGGTTTACACTGTAGCCACCCTTCCTCTCCCAAGTGTTTAGTGCTAACAGATTTGGTTGTCAGTGTGCATGCTGAGTGAATGAACAATGTAATATGTGATTACATCCCTCATTGTAGCCATGCTCCTTCTTTACATGTCCATGGCTTAATCAGCTCAGTATTGTCAGCTGTCAACAGGCTTGCTGAGTGAAATGTATATGAACCTGCACTTGTGCCTGTACCTGTGTCCGTACCTGTACCTGTGCCTATACCTGTACCTGTATCTGCACCTGTGCCCATACCTGTATCTGTACCTATACCTGTACTTGTACCTGTACCTGTATCTGTACCTGTACCTACACCTGTACTTGTACCTGTGCCTGTACCTGTACCTGTGCTAGTGGCCCAAGAAGCAATGGAATTCCAGATAAATTACTTAAAATCCTGCAAAACTGAGGATGTTATAGCACTGCTTGGAATTTGCCAGAAAATTTGAAACACATAACAGTGGTCATTGCACTGGAAAAGATCAAGTTACATTCCAACAGAGAAAAAAGGAAATGCTGAAGAGTACTCAAACTTATTGTACAATTGTATTTATTTTTTTATTTTTAGTTTTAGTTTTTTTTTTTTTTTTTTTTTTTTTTTTTGAATTTGTTAACTGGGGTAGAGCACTGATCCCAATGGCCCTATCTTGGTCTCAGCCTATTTTATGCATTGAAAATGACAAAAAGCAATATATATATATATATATATATATATATATATATATATATATATATATACTATGTAAAAAGTGAATATATTAATGATATTATATACAGAGTGACTGAAAAATACCGTATATATGATCTCATGTATATTAAACACAATATAATAATTTAACTGGTTTCACGTGTTGGCAAGTTAACTGGTTTCACGTGTTGGCAAGGTAAGATCCTGCAAGCCAGTGTCCAGCAATATATGGACTGAAGGGATAGATTCCTGTCCCAGAGACTTCCCATACTCTGGAATAAACTACCTATCTATATCAAACATAACTCCTCATTAGTACTCTTCACGAAAAATCCTGATGATTGGATGGGAAACAGAAAATTCACCCTGGGGATCACTTCTGTGACTCTGCTCGACAGTGGCACAGGAAAATAATTTTCTTGGGTGGCAAAATCCAGGGTACCTTTTTGGCTGGACTTATATAAAACATGCCAGAGATACAGATTTAGTACCCAACACATACCCCACCTTTAAAACAAGCTTCTCCTGCAAGTTAAACCAACCTCATAGCTACCTTCAAATTAAACCTGAATGAATAGATGGGTACTCATAAATTTGTGAAGGGAGTACTTAATAAAGGTAGATATTGACAGACATAAATAGTCTTGTTACCTTGCATTTCCCATGATGCTATGATCCTATGAATGAATATGAAGTTTCAAGATGTTAAGCAATTGCTGACAGATAGGCCTTGTATGCTAAACTCCTTTAGTCCACCAAGCATTAGACTGCTTGGATAATTCTGAAAATTCAAAGAAATGTCAGTTCATATTAGTGTGACCCCACTTCATTTGTATAACACAATGTATTTGATGCTGAAAACTGCTGAATTAATTGAGGTGTCAGTGTAAGTACTGATGCTGGTTGATACAAATAATAAAAAAGGCTGATACACAGCAATTAAAAAGTTTTTCTTCAATAATTCTTTAGGATTGCAATAATAAATTATGTATTAGAAAAAACAGAAGGAAGGTCGCATGTAGTATAATCCGCCAAAAGACAAAAGCCCTTGTAGAAAATAAAGCAATCCACTTGCAGGTTGTAAACCACAGGAGAATAATTTCATAAAACAGAAGGAATAAGACAACCTGCACATCCTACCTGTGTCTACAAAGGTATTTGCTGGATGTTCTGGTTTCCTCCCACATTTAAAAGTGTATGTTCAGTCTGTGAATCGGTCTATGTAAGTTCTGAGGTGGACTGGCATCCCATGCACAATTAGTTCTCTGATGTATGGCTTTTGTATTGTAGGTTTTTTGCCTTTTCTATGTGCCTTTTGGCATTATTTAGTATTAAAGTATATCTTTTTTAAGGGGCACCATCGTCTGCTGGTCTATGTTGCCTTTTTTGTTCTGGTTTCCTCCCACATTTAAAGGTGTATGTTCAGTCTGTGAATAGGTCTATGTAAGTTCTGAGGTGGACTGGCATCCCATGCAGGATTAGTTCTCTGATGTATGGCTATTAAGTGTTGGAATATGGTCTGGTTCCCTGTTGCACTAAGTAGAATAATGCTGCTATAAGAGAATAACAGACTGCATTAAAATGAAAAAAGAAATTCTTGTCAACCTGCATATGAAAACTTTTGGTATATCTGTGATACACGGATAATATACCAATCATCTGGACTCTAAGGAGAACCTCCTCAAAATCCATGAGAAATAAAAGTATTAAATAATGAATGAATGAAACTGCAGAAGTCATTAATGTGAATGTGCACTCTTAAAGGCATGGAGAAGCTTTGCTAGTAAACTGATAGACTCATGATCTTGGGTGTCTGTGAGGCGTAACTCCTTACATTCCTTGAAATAAACTGTAAATTTCATCTCACTATCACAGTCAGCGCACCTACAGGACAATTTAAAATACCAATGTTTAAATGTGGGAGGAAACCAGAACACCCTGTAAATACCCTTGTGGGTACAGGTAGGATATGCAGAGTCCACACACAGGCAGACCATGTAGGAAATGAACTAAAGAAAAAGCGGTCAGTTAACAATTTTGCACAACTTTGATACCATTCCTCAATTTAAGTATGAGCAGATATGCATAGTGTGGCATTAAGCATGTTCCTTAAGGGTCTTCATCTGCTACAGGCAATGCTGCTCATCAAAGGGAGGAATAGATCGGGGGTGAAGCATATTAATTATGCGTCTGGTACCCAAATGGAGCTTAAACGAGTGAAACAGGGCAGATATTATATAAGTGGATGAACCTTTACAAAATTACTGTTAGAAAAAAATCAGATGAGCCACTTGGAACACATTTCTGTAAAAGTAACCACAGTACTAAGGATCTTACAATCACTGCATAAGTAGAAATTTCACATGGCAGAGAAACAGAAAGGAATGGAGATATATGTTCACATAAACCTTCTATATCTCATTCAGTCTGTGTAGTGATATGGGGAAAAATATTTATGCTCTGCTAATTTTCACTTTGAGAGTTTCAAGTATAATCTAGTTGAGCTTGTAGACGTTTTTGCTTTACTTCACTGATCCTGAAATATATTATACATACCCTGTCTGCTCTAATGCATATTGTTCTCCTCATATAAAATAGCTGTCACTTACTATGCAAAAACCGCTATAACTTTATACACAGATGTTAGAGCTGGCAATTAAACAAACCTAATATTGCACAACATAGATGCTATGTAAACATACAGTATTTATTTGTTTACTGACATTTGATTATCATGAAAGTCCAATTGGGTAGGATCACATTTTAGCAGAGGCTTGGGGAGAAAAGCTCCAAAGTATTACCAAAACATTTTAAGAACAATGATGTTATAATCTTCAAAAATAATGCAATACAAAACAATAAAAAATGTACAGTTTAAACAATTATACCAAATTAGACATAATGCAAAAAGATTGGTTAAGATCAGATACAACTTATATCCATCCGACCATCCGAAACTCCTTCTTCCTATTTTTGCATATGGGGTTGGGGTGTCACTTTCTACAGTGGCAATCACCTACAGCCAGGGTTTACACCGCCGGGTAGCTAGCCCTGCTGTGGAGATACAACTTATATGATAATGATTTAATATTTAGAGGCATTTTAGCCAGTTTAGAGAAATTAAAGTCAAGTTAGTATAACACAAACAGGATTTGTAATATGTAGTGGGAGAATAAAACAGGGTTTTGGCATATTTAGATAGTCACATGAGAGAAACTGACTGAAGTAAGGAAGTGAGTGATAAACGGGGAGTATGGAGGTATAAGGTATGAATAGATGGGGTCT
Source organism: Protopterus annectens (assembly GCF_019279795.1). NCBI lineage: Eukaryota > Metazoa > Chordata > Ceratodontiformes > Protopteridae > Protopterus > Protopterus annectens. Next base: position 83,916,755 of record NC_056749.1, read on the forward strand.
ACTTCAGTAGACCTAACCTTTACTTACCCAACACTAAAGTTTCCCAGACGAAAGCACCAGCAACTTCAGAAGACCGACAGCTGGAACACTGACTTTGCATGCGAGGTAAGTAACCGCTTGACCTTCGTGTTGAACTTTGCCCCTTACCCCTCGCAGTAGTGCAATTTCGGAATTAGCATATTTAGTTAGGGGGGGGGTGAAGCCTTGTTCATGGACCCTTTTCAATCATGCCCCTAGCATGAGGCAGAACAAAACCAGTCATAACATATAAAACATGTAACGTAAATAGGGGGTGTTGGGGGCTAAGCCCCCTACATCAGTGGGTTTAGTTTAGTTTTGTTAATTGATTTTGTTTGGGATGGCCAAGCAGTTACTTACCTCACGTGCGAAGTTGATATTCCGAATGTCTGTCTTCTGTAGTTGTCGGTGCTTTCGTCTAGGGCAAGTGAGTGTCGGGTAAGTAAAAGTTCAGTCTACCGAAGTAGACCCAAATAGATACCTGTTTATATTTAGGAATATAGTTTAATCTGGGGTTGAACAAGAATAGACTCAGATTTTGGTTAGGAACTCTTTCAGAATGGATTTAAAGGACTGGAGGGAGGGTATTGACCTGTCAGATTCAGATAAAGAGGTGTAGGCCTTAACAAGATGGTACTTGTACAGATCACACCCAGCAGATTTGATAGATTTGTGGACACAGAGGAGTTTATTGACAGAGTAGTAATATATTTGTATAGAATGTTATTTAGCGCTGGACAAGAAAATGGATGTTGGATAATTTTATAGGTGCTGAGAAGCTGTGTATATGTTAGTTGATGCATATTTTGACAAGTAAGGTTGTATTTTGTTCAAAAGTCTCTTGCCAAACTGCTGTCAAAAAGGAGAACTCTTTCAGTATCTGATGTGCCTTACCCTCTAACCACTTGTGCTTTTCTTTTGTTTATATTAAATTTTGACTTTGCATGTAGACAGCCATTTTCATTTTAACCCTGCATAAGGTAGTTCATCTCCATTTCATTCCACTCTGTTGCAGGAATAAAACATTAGTGATACATACACGACTGTTCTTTGTCACTGATCTGAAGTAGTTTAGCTCTAATATGGTGTTCACTGACAGTTTACAGTATTAGTGATACAAATACTACAGCTCTTTGTCACTGATATGAAGTAGTTTAGCTCTAATATTGTGTTCACTGACAGTGTACAGTATTAGTGATACATATACGACTGTTCTTTGTCACTGATATGAAGTAGTTTAGTTCTAATATGGTGTTCACTGACAGTTTACAGTATTAGTGATACATACACAACTGTTCTTTGTCACTAATATGAAGTAGTTTAGCTCTAATATGGTGTTCACTGACAGTTTACAGTATTAGTGATACATATACGACTGTTCTTTGTCACTGATATGAAGTAGTTTAGCTCTAATATGGTGTTCACTGACAGTTTACAGTATTAGTGATACATATACAACTGTTCTTTGTCACTGATATGAAGTAGTTTAATTCTAATATGGTGTTCACTGACAGTTTACAGTATTAGTGATACATACACAACTTCTTTGTCACTGATATGAAGTAGTTTAACTCTAATATGGTGTTCACTGACAGTTTACAGTATTAGTGATACATATACGACTGTTCTTTGTCACTGATATGAAGTGGTTTAGCTCTAATATGGTGTTCACTGACAGTTTACAGTATTAGTGATACATATACGACTGTTCTTTGTCACTGATATGAAGTAGTTTAGCTCTAATATGGTGTTCACTGACAGTTTACAGTATTAGTGATACATATACGACTGTTCTTTGTCACTGATATGAAGTAGTTTAGCTCTAATATGGTGTTCACTAACAGTTTTCAGTATTAGTGATACATATACTACAGCTCTTTGTCACTGATATGAAGTAGTTTAGCTCTAATATGGTGTTCACTAACAGTTTTCAGTATTAGTGATACATATACTACAGCTCTTTGTCACTGATCTGAAGTAGTTTAGCTCTGATATGGTGTTCACTGACAGTTTACAGTATTAGTGATACATATACTACAGCTCTTTGTCACTGATATGAAGTAGTTTAGCTCTAATATGGTGTTCACTGACAGTTTACAGTATTAGTGATACATATACGACTGTTCTTTATCACTGATATGAAGTTGTTTAGCTTTAATATGGTGTTCACTGACAGTTTTCAGTATTAGTGATACATATACTACAGCTCTTTGTCACTGATATGAAGTAGTTTAGCTCTAATATGGTGTTCACTGACAGTTTACAGTATTAGTGATACATATACGACTGTTCTTTATCACTGATATGAAGTTGTTTAGCTTTAATATGGTGTTCACTAACAGTTTTCAGTATTAGTGATACATATACTACAGCTCTTTGTCACTGATCTGAAGTAGTTTCGCTCTAATATGGTGTTCACTGACAGTTTATAGTCTTAAGATGTCATAGTAACTTATTGCTGGAGATACATAAATGATGCTTTGATGATAAATGTACCAGCATTTTAAATGGGATGTCCTAGTTAAAGTGACCTTCTAGACAGCATATCTCTGCTTAAAGGAAAGGCTGTCAGACAGGGCAGTTATGGACAATACTTAGTCACAAAGGAGGGAAATTTTTTTTTGATGACCGATGAAAGATTTGCTTTCATAGAAATTTACTAGACAACAAAATTATCTCCTAAATCAGGTAATATATAGCATACCCCTACTCACTTTTCAGAAAGAGAATAATGTACAGAAAATAGTTACACCTGTGAACAGACTTCTGGGTGCTGACATGAATTTCTCAGGTGCAAGACTGAACAGCAAGGTGTTACTAATCAAAATGCAGAGTGTAACCACCAATGTGAAATTCATGTTGCTTCTGTAAAACAAATATCAAGATTGTGATATCTCAGAGAATACAACTTAGTCCAGTGTACATAGATCTCAGGATTATAAATATTCATTGTAGATGTGGGGGGTGGCACTGCCTCTATGTCAGGGGTAAGGTTTGACCGGATCCAGCCATCCATAACCCCTTTTTCCCATTTCTGCACATGGGGTCATGGTGTTACTTCAAAAGTGACAATCATCTAGAGCCAAGATTTACACTGACGGCTGACTAGCCCTGCTGCGGTAGTTCTTTCACACACTACACACACATATGCACGCTCACACTTATGGCCATTTTAGAGTGTTCAATCCACCTATTGCATGTCTTCAGAACAGGGGAGGAAACCGGAGCACCTGGAGGAAACCCACACGAACACAGGGAGAACATGCAGACTCTGCACAGAATGTACCCCAGCCGTGAATTGAACCAGGGAACCTCTTGCTGTGAGGTGACAGCACTATGTTCACCATTAGGTTCTACAGTATATTAGCATGTCATAAATTTCAGGGGATACAGTATTCCTCAGTCCTTTCTGATTCAGTAACATATTGATTGCATTTCTGTCATAGAGCTGGATTTATTGTTTTCCTCTATTGATATCATTCTTGCATTTTTATATTTTCTTATCCTTTATCATTATGTGAAATTCTGTTTCATAATAGGTTACTTGATCTGGATCCCTTCCAGTTAAGGTAGATCAACATTCAAAACTGTACAAATAATCTCATTGTGAGATTTCAAACATCATTAATGTGTTTAGCATCATTTGTACATGTGCCTAAGTTTTTTGATATGTCAAAGATATTTACAAGTCACTTTACATTTGGCCTTAGCCTTATCTTCATCTATGTGCACAAAATAAATGTATTTATATGGTATAACTTTCAATGGGGATAAAGAGAGATAGAAGTCACCATGACAAATTGAAAATAAAGTAATTTTTATTCAGTGAATATCACATGACAACCTTTTGAAACTGTATGGAAAAAAATCTTTATTTTTTATTTTTCATTTTTATATTTGTGAAACTTGGTGGGTAGCCTTGTTCATGGACCCTTTTCAGTCATGCCCCTAGCATGAGGCAGAACAAAACCAGTCATAACATATCAAACATGTAATGTAAATAGTGTTTACAAATGTTTACACAGAATAGTGTTTACAAATGATTACATAAAACATGTGCAATAAAAATGTAGATGCTGCTCCTCTGGACTCAGAAATTAAGCCGAGAATATTAGTGGTGGTAAAAAAATGAAATTTTTATTTATTTATTTATTATTTATTTTACATTTGTTGACCGGGAGAATCCGACTGGATATATGTCCATTTTCAGCGGAGGCCCGGGGAGAAAAGCTCCACATTTAGAGTAAATTACATACAGGATAAAATAGATACATATTAATACATTATTGTAATAACCAACAAAGTTAGAGGATAAAGCATGACATATATGTAATTAATAAAAAATGTTTTTTGCAGGATAGCATTCATAGACAAGACATAATTGGGAAAAGATAGACACAGACAAAGAGTAATTTTACTTATACTAGATAGTCAACTTTTCAAAGGAGTGAGAATAGTGTTAGGTAGTGTAGAGATGATTGAAAGAATCATTAAGGGGGTAAGAGAGAAGATCAGAAGAGTACAACAGAAGGAGATTGCTTGATAGATGAGAAAAAGAAGTAGGCTAATAGGAAGAAGTTAATCTGGATATGAGCATTGGCAAAGCCAGTGAGACTGGAAATGGTGGGTAAGACTTTTTTTGAATTGGGGTAGGGAGGTAATAGTGGTAATAATGGGTGGGAGGGAGTTCCATATCTTACCAATGGAATTGGCAAATAATGCATCTCCTCCAGATTTACAGGATTTGACTGTTTGAATGAGTGTCCTACACGAGGACCGAAGGCTGTTTAGATTGGTGTATGGTATGATTAAATTCTCCAGTGCTGGGGACTTTTCAGGGTGTTTGAGTATTTTGAATGCCTCAATGAGTTGTTTTAGCTGAAGAAGGTTTGGGAGTTCTAACCAGCCAAGGTATTTTAGGTTAATACAATGATGAGTTCTATATGGTTTGCCAGTTGCAAATCTGGCTATGTGATTGTAGGAGCATGATAGTTTATTTAGGTCTGATTTATTAAGGTTGGTAAACAATGGAGAGGCGTATAGAAGGGTAGAGAGTAAATGCGAGCAAGGGTTACTTTTGCAATTGGTGTTAGAAAGGATTTGATTCTATATAGTGACCCCAGTTTCTTGTTAACGGTCTTAATGGCTTGATTAATATGGATGTCGAATTTGAGTTTATTATCAATGGTCACTCCTAATAGTTTCGTGGGAGTCTGGGGAGATAATTGTCCCATTATTGGATTGTATGGTAAAGGCAGTGTTTGGGAGTTTTTGGGTAGGATGGAAGAGTAATAATTTGGTTTTCTTTGGATTCAGAATTAGTTGCCGTCCAGATAGCCACTTTTCTATTGCTGTGAAACAGCTTTGGGTGTTAGATAGTAGTTTGTCAAGGGATTTGTCAGAGCATATTAATGTCGAATCATCGGCATATTGAATACAGGTGGCCTCAGGGATGACTTTAGGAGGTCATTAATAAAGACTGAAAAGAGAAGTGGACCCAGTATGGACCCCTGAGGAACTCCAATGGTGTTTGGAAGGAGGTTGGAGAGCTTATTTTGCCAAAGTACTGCTTGCTTCCTACCAGAGAGATAGGCCTGAAACCAATCTAGAGTTAGGTTATCCAGGTGGAGATTTCTTAGGGTATCATGGAGTAGTCGGTGGTTTACCATGTCAAAGGCCTTTGATAGGTCCAGAAAGAGTGCTGAAGATATATTTTTGTTATTCCGGTTATGGTTTATTATATCAGTAAAAGAGAGGAGGGCCGTAGTAGTGCTGTGATTGGGTCTAAAGCCATGTTGAGAGTTGGTGAGGAGATTGTTCTGGGTAAGATAGTGAAGGAGTTGTTTGTGTAGACATTTTTCCATGATTTTGGCTAGTGGTGACATTATGGCTATAGGCCGGTAGTTTGATAAGTCAGTGGATGAGCCACCTTTATGGAGTGGGATTACGTATGATATTTTCCATATTGAGGGAATTGTAGATTCGGAAATGGTACGATTAATAAGTATAGAGATGGGGTAAGCTATGTCCTCTGCAGCTAGTTGTAAGTATTCAGCTGGCAGAAGTCTTTCACTTTCAAGTGAAAGCTGAATTAGGAAGAGGAGTAGAGTCAGTATTTCTCAGAAAACATTTGAGTAGAATGGACTTGGTGAAGCTGCTGGTGACCTAAGCTTGTGAATGGTCTGGGGCCATTGGTTGGGGCAGCTGGTAGAGAAAGTATGACATGGCTGATGGTGAAGCTATGGCAGGCTGTATGACCTCTGATAGAGGTCAGAAGTCTCATAGGCTAACAGTACACTTCAGGGGAGAAATATAATGTCCTTAGTCTGGTGGATGAATGTGAACAGTAAGGGTGTAGATGTCATTGCAGGTTGTGCCTCCTGGGGAAAAAGGTTATTGACTGACAACCACTTCATGATAGCTCAGGTCATCTGTCCACTACTCACCATTAGGTGCTGTCATGACTATTCCACAATGCTAAGTTCTGAAGTTGTTAAGGGGGCCTGCTCAGCCAAAGGATACATCTAAATAGTAACGAATCATAGCGGTACCCAGGGAGAGCAAATGGGGGGTTCACTCAGATGGCTAGCAGTAAACAGGGGGAAAAAAGAAAGAACTCAATGATATGCTGCAGAAGAAGCTTCCTAAAGCAAGGGAAGTATGGAGATTTCAAATGTCATGTGAGTTCTAGATAGCTGGAGCAAATTTTGTTGCAGGCATTTCTCTTCAAAGAGAGTACAAAAGTTGAGACTACATAAGGTAGTAGTAGCGGTATCAGAGTTTTCCATATCAGCAGATACTGATGGGATGAAAGTGTAAGCTTGTGTGCAAATGTGTAAGCTGAAGGAAGAAATCTAGAAAGAGAACTTTGTTTATGAGTATGGTAAAAAGGAAGGTTGCTTGGCAATGTACTGTTGGTGCATAAACGGAACCTATATAAATGACTGTCAGCAAACTGGGAAAATGGCACAGCTTATTTACTCTTTTGAACAGTGGTACTTTTGTGGGCATTTCCTAATATAAATAAAGGGAAACATAGTGCAATTTTAGAGTGAGAAGTTGACATAATGGTTAGGGTGTATATCTTACAGACACAAGGTGCAGGATTTAATTCTCACATGGGGTAATTGGCTAGCTTGAAATGGCCCACAGGCTCAGTAAGGCTAGTATAATCTATGAACATATGAATAAGAGAATTCTTGTCTATAAAATTATAACCTGATTGACTCAATACATTAAAAAAGCTGTAGGGAAGTTTGATTTATTTAGAAGCTGAGGTGACTGTTATCTCAGTAGAGAAATAAAAAGTTATAGATGGATCCAGAATAAATACTGAATATTTACAGATATTTATCAAAAAGATGATATTATACTTGAGGCAGAAATGTGCTGTGGAACAAGAGTAACCGGGTATTCCAGTGGGAATGGGATTTGATAATTATCCCCTGGATCACAAGGCTGGTTAGTCATATTCCTTACTTATCAGCTTTCATGTCCCACAAGTATACAATGAAGAACAGAGGTACAGCTAGTGAGTTTTGAACCCGGTGCCTTCCTCCCATCTAGTGAAAAAACAAAATCTCATCACACTTGAGAGGCAAAAAAAAAAAAAAAAAGCACGTTCCTCCTTTTAAACTGTGGCAAACTGCTTGGTTTGTAGCAAACTGATTCATTGGTGCCAAAGGCATGGACTAAAGCTAAATACAAAAACATATCACTGTTCCCTTTGGAAAAGCTGAAGTCCCTGCTAATTACAGTATTGACAGCACTGCCATAAGTTCAGACCTGGTGGTACGAGACCTGGGTACACAGGTTGATAGCAATCTGAACTTCAACAACCAAGCCTCCACAGTGGTGAGGAAAGCTGGCTATGTAGCACATCTCATAGGTAAAGGCATTGCATCCAAATCTAGGGATGTTATAACCCCATTATACTTGGCCTTCATCAGACCAGTAATCGAGTGCAATGCTCCCTTTTCCATGTACCTCACCAGACATCTGCAGCAACTGGAGAGACCCCAGAGGTTTCTCACCAAGAAAATAAAGGATTTCCAAGCCAAGACCTACAAGGAAAGGCTAAAAGCCCTGTCACTGTACTCTTATAGGCTGCTAACAGGCAACCTGTGCCTGGCTTACAGGGCAGTCTCTGGATCCTGCCTTAATGAAAATGGTGCACATTCATAAATCAAATGGCACACGAGTCACTCACTCTAGGGATTTTAACCTAGCCTGTGACATGAACCGAATATGTGGGAGAGACAGGCACATCTCCCAGAGACTGCCACTCCTGGAATAAACTCCCAATTTACATGAAACAGAGCACCTTCCTGACCCTCTTCAAACATAACCTAGATAAATGGAGGGGTGACCTAAAATTCATTCTGGAGGTGGCACTCATGTGCCTCATGGACAGCGGCAGTCAGTATTGACCATAGACTCTCTTTATGAATGCCATTCAACTAACAAGGACAACTGGGGCAACTCGAGGTAGACATTGCTAGGCTTGTAAGGGCTCTTGGGCCGTTAGCCTAGTAACCTCCTATGAACCTGTGACCATTTGTAATAAGCAGCTGCTGCAGTTTATGCCACATGTGGAGCACCACTACAGGCCTTCAGTTTTGACATAAAGTGAAATGCAATGAAACTCAATTGGTTTCTGCTGAATGTGCCCCCTAACACTTTCCATCCATCTGGGGTATCTGTCCCCTTTCTCTACCTTAGCTACATTGGTGCTGAAGAGGAAAGTGCCCACAACAGAGCCTTGTGAGACAACTTTGGTGATGTTTTTTCTGTTTAGAGCAAATGGCCCTGACCTTAATGGAAAGAGATCTATCAGATAGCCAATTACCTATCAAGTGAATGGTAAAGCAAAGGCTAACATGAATACCTTCAGAAAAGAACAAAAAAATGGCAAAAGAGAATATATATATATATATATATATATATATATATATATATATATATATATATATATATATATATATATATCTACAGCCAGAAAAAAATATAACAGTGTCAGCATAAAAATGCAAAAAGTATGAGGCCAAAATTCTCAGTAAATATTTTATATTCCAAAATATTATCAACACAGTTTCCCACAGTATTAAGCACTTGGAAGGCTAAGGCTACAGGTCTCTGAGTGCTTAGCGAATCCTGTCCAGTAATGTATGTTCTCCCTATACTTTCAGCTACTTTATCGTGACTTAGTAAAAACAAGCAAGCAAGATAGCAATCTGAAAAAGCAAATGTTATTAAGATACATACTGTAGCATCTAAACAAAAGCAGCAGGATGCACAGACTCCACTTAATAATTAAAGACACAAGAATACAGGTGAACCAGTAATGGAATCCATCAAAATAATTTAGGTTATCTCAGATTGTTTATTGTTGTGAACAAAAAGCAAACAAGGAAGCAATTAAAAAAAAATAATAACTATATTCTACTAAGGTAGAGACCAGCATCCAAACAGTATAATCGCTTACAAAGCAATAGTATGCATGGCCTTCACTTAATGCTTGGAGACCCAAGTATAGTGTTTTGTACCAAGCGAATGGAGAACAGCTACAATAATTCCTCTGCATAAGGGAGGACCTTCCACAGACCCAGGAAATTACAGATCTATAAGTGTAACCAGCCTCATATGCAAAGTCATGGTAAGACTTACCATGGAACTAAACAATAAGGACACAGAGAACCACCACACTGGACTTATCTCAGTTTGGACATGGCAAGAGCAAGTCATGCTTAATGAATCTGTAGACTTTTTTGAAATGATCACTAAAGCAATGGATGATGACAAAATTGTACACACCGCATACCTCAATCTAACCAAAGCTTTTGACATAGTCCCCACTCACGCATAGCAAAAGAACTAAATAAACTGGGGATAAACAGCTATGTCACCCATTGGATGGCCAACTGGCTCACAGATAGGAGAGAGGAAATCAAAACAGAGAATGTTACTCCCACAAAGAGGCCAGTTATCAGTGGAGTCCCCAGGGTTCTATGCTGAGACATCTCCTATTTGGCACCTACTTTTCTGAAGTAAAAGCCAATACCAGAGGACCCTGGCTGACTATGTCTGCATATAACTGCAAGCTATGAGTAGTCATTGAATCCCCAAATGACTTAGACATCCTGCTGGAAAGTTTGTCCTAAATAAATAACTGTTGCCAAAATCATTGATTAAAACTAAATGCCAAAAAATGCAGGATTATATCCTTTGAAAAGTTGTCTACCCTGGGGAACTACCACATTAACAATTTGCCCCTAAGAGATGACACAGTTGTTTGGAACTCAGGAAGTTATGTGGACAGTGACCTAACATTTGGCCAACATTTGTCCATTGTTGTAAGAAAGTCCTTCTATATTGTATAGCATATAAATGAAGGGATTATGTCTAGATCTAGAAATGTCATTACCCCCCCTTTATTCAGCCCACATTAGGCCAGTCATTGATTAGAATACTCCCTTTGTCATATATCTGTCCAGACGCATGCAACAACTGGAAGACCCACAGACACACTTTACTAAAAAGATACAAGGCCTAAACAACATGCCTTACATGGCCAAACTCAAATCCCAGACATTGTACTAGGTATCATACAAGCTGCTAAGAGGTGACCTGTGTCTGGCATACAAGGCATCCTCTGGCCCATTACTAATGGATTTACTGCACATCATCATGTCAAAGGGCATCAGAAATACTCAGTCTAAGGATGTAAATGTCCTCTGCAAAATGAACAGTATGGTTTGTTGGGACAGGTATATCTCACAGAGGATACCACTGCCCTGGTACAGACTCCTCATTCACATAAAACAAAGCTCATCTTGGTCTATATTCAAACACAACTTGGATCTTTGGACTTAAAAATGGCCCATAAGGACAGCTAGCCTCGTTCTAAGTTCTGAACCTGTGAACCTAAGTGCAGAGTGGAATGCAGCACTATAATGTCTCTCAGCTTTGCCTTATTGGATTGTTTGTTTGCTTGTTTCTGATGGGTGGCAATATGGCACAGAGAATCTGCATCACTGTACTGTCTTATGAATTTGGTTCCATTACCTCTCTGTCAATCCTCACATACACACACACACACACACACACACACACACACACACACACACACACACACACACACACACACACACACACACACACACACACACACACACACACACACACACACACACACACACACACACACAGCAGAAATTACACAAAAAATATAAAAAGGTTAGATAATAAAGTTAGAAGACTGAGTCACAGTAGTACTTTGTAGCTACAATAAATCTGCACTAAGAGATAAACAAGATCACTAACTAAGTCAGTAAATCCCTTGTGTTCTTCAAAATCAAACATGTTTTCTGGTATTTCATGGAGCTTTCTGGAAAGTTTTCACCTTTTTGTACAGATACAAAACATGTCTCATTCTAAAGACTGCTGGGGAGTTTCCAGCAAAGTTAGTCATCCCCGTGACATTTTCAGAGGTATATTATGTGCAATTTTGGAAGTTTCATTTTTAGGGCTAGTGAAGCCACATTCAAGTAAACAGGACTTGTCTGTAACTTTGTTGCTTTGTATAAACGTAACTCCATTATTTAAAATGATGGAGCCTTGACTATGATACAGGAGATCAGGGTTTGATTATCAGCACTGGCTTTGGAGTAGCAGGATGGGAATGAGAAGGGACAGAACCCATTCATATCTCTGAGGGAAAGAAAGGTGTTTGCATGCTAAGAGGCATTTACTCATGGATAGTCAGCCCTAGTGCAGACCCATACACTCATGCATGGTCACCCTAGTGCAGACCCATACACTCATGCATGGTCATCCTAGTGCAGACCCATACACTCTTGCATGGTCACCCCTAGTGCAGACCCATACACTCCTGCGTAGTCACCCCTAGTGCAGACCCATATACTCATGCATGGTCATCCCTAGTGCAGACCCATACATTCATGCATGGTCACACCTAATGCAGACCCATACACTCATGCATGGTCACCCCTAGTGCAGACCCATACACTCATGCATGGTCACCCCTAGTGCAGACCCATACACTCATGCATGGTCATCCCTAGTGCAGACCCGTACATTCATGCATGGTCACCCCTAGTGCAGACCCATACACTCATACATGATCACCCTTAGTGGAGACCAGGAAGTAATGTCCTTAGTGCATTATGGCAAGAGGTGGTGTTGCATTATTTTACTTATTTCCATGTATTAACCAGGTTCACAGACCCTTTTCAGTCTAAGTCTAGGTTCAGGAGAGAAAAAAAGAAATTAGAAATAAAATTTCGCACATACAAATCAACAGAAAAGAATATGTCAGTCATGTTTACTGGTAAGTGTAACATCATGCAAATGTTTATGCTGTACAATTCTATGCAGTTGTTTTCACAAGGAAAAGGTTGTTTAACAAAGTATATTTACACTGCATAGACAACAAACAACAAAATACATTGGTTAGAAATTAATTGATATTCTATGCATAAAATTATGGCTTAATGGCTTAGTTATATTATATTTTCAGAGTGGTGTGAAATAATTCTTTAACTTTTAACCTTTATCACAAAAAAAATCACATTTTGTTTCTTTTTGTAGGTTATCTTTTATTGCAACTTAAAAGTTATCAAATCCAGGTTGATCTGTGATTTCATTTTGTAGTGTAATCCACATTGCCGGGCCTGCTCATACCTATAACCACTCTGCAGGGTGCTCTATAGCAAGGACTAAGCAAGCCTTTGTGTGTGTCTTAATGAATAGATTTGTTCTTGATGGTGGAGCTTCCATCTCTGTGGTGGGGCCAATAACCTACTTTTAGAATTTTTGAAGAGCAGTGTTCCTAGTAGTAGGGTGGCCCTTGCATGTACTGGTGAGTGACTGGCCAAGCAGAAGGACTTAAGCATCTTTGTTCTGAAACACTGCAGATGATGAAGCTGTCTTTAAGAAACAATTGTCATAGTTTGACAAGCTAGCATGGTGTGGAAAATACCATTATATAGGTCAGGGAAGCTGCCCTATGGGATGTATTCAAGGTCGCCAAGTGATTTAGGTGACTCCAGTAGGAGCAAGCCATATCTGGACATCACAAGACTGAGTTCGGGGAGGTCAATAGTGAGACCATTAATACATTTTGACCCAGAAGTGAAGTACCTATATGGAGAGTGGTTTTATTAGAGAGTGTGCCATTAGCATATATTTGAAAGGTTCTGTCCTTTAGGTAGTTGTGGAACCATTTGACTGTGTTTTCAGCAGTGTTCAGTTTATTGACTAGAAGGGAAGGGTTTACTATCTCAAATGTCCTTTTCATATCAAGGAAGATATCTGCTCTTATATGACTGTCATTTAAGCTGATGTGCATGTAGCCTTCAGCTGAGTAAAGGACAGTTATAGCACTGAATGCAGAAGCCATTCTGTTTGTCACAAAGGAGGCTATAGCTGTTTATATGTCTAAATAACTTTATAAAGCAGATTTACAATTATTTTGGTAATAGGACATGTTTGAAACTGGTCTAAAGTTAAGGTCAGTAGATCAGCTGCAGATTGGAAAAGGAATGATAACAGAGTGCTTGGAAGTAGTTGGGAGTATCCAAGGTCAGGGGAAAGATTAAATATATGTGTAAGAGGTTTAGCAATCTTTTCAGCTGATAAGCCCATGAAGGTAGAGCAAAGTATACTAACTCTTTCCCTATGATGTTAAGATTTTGTTAGAGGCCTTTAGTTTCATTCAAAGTAATAACCCTGAAATGGAATTCAGCAAAAGAGTAAAGGAGATACAGTGGTGAGGGGCTACTCAGTGAAGTGGGAGGGAGATGTTTGTTGTGGTCAGCCCATTCCACAGCTGTCTGCAGCTAGCCTTACCTGTGCATATCGAGGCCTGCAGGTAGCCTTACCTATGCATATGGAGGGTAAGCTGTATGACTGTAGGATACACCAAATAAAATTCAAACTACTCTTATGTCTGAATGAATGATGTCCCCACTTAGTCAAACCTCACACTAGTGATGTCCCCACTTAGTCAAACTTCACACTAGTGATGTCCCCACTTAGTCAAACCTCACACTAGTGATGGGAAGTGACCAGAGCAATGGATTTCTGTAAGCAAAAAGGGCAAAAGTAAAGAGAGTCAAACTTAACTTTGAGGTTTTGTGTAAAAGATGTTAAAAGCTAGGACATGAAATCAGCTGGCAATCTCAATCCAGGGAATGGCTGCCTGTTTCATCTGGTTTAGACTTTTGAGGGTGTTCTGAGTACATACAGTGCTACCATAGCTTATAACTAAGGAACCATGTTCAAATACCAATAATTTATTTTGTATTTATTTTACATTTGTTTGCTGTGAAAGTCCAACTGGGTGGAAGCCCTTTTTCAAGGAGGCCCTTGGGGAAAAGCTCCATATACACCAGAAAGCATTTTGCATATTTACATATGTGTTTACATATACAAGTTCCACATATAACTCAGAGAAGTTTACATATAGAACATAGACTAATAATCGTATGTATATCTTCACATATACAAGACTGACATATAACATGGAGAAATAATTAATGAACATATATAGAAAGTCAGAGCAAGAGTGTGTTATGATGTTCATGAATCAAAAATCAATGTATAGCATGTACATAGACATAAATAGAAGACTCAGATAGTATGCATACAGATTTACATTTAAGGTACTTGTCCTTTAGTAACAGCAGGGTGTACTTTGCTTTTCAAATAGGGAAACAACCTGTCCTGGATTAGTGCAAGAACATAGCTACGTTTTAGATAAGTGTGATTTAAGTATGTTTTGAACTGAGCTGTCAGTAGAAGATGTTATATGTATAGGCAATGTGCTCCAGATTTGAGCTATACAGTTTGAAAACAAAGAGTCCCTTGCAGCATTGTTGGCCTTGGTTACATTGTGATTTTATTTAATGCATGGATACTGTTTAAATATTAATGAGGTTACATTGTGATTTTATTTAATGCATGGATACTGTTTAAATATTAATGAAGTTACATTGTGATTTTATTTAATGCATGGATACTGTTTAAATATTAATGAGGTTACATTGTGATTTTATTTAATGCATGGATACTGTTTAAATATTAATGAGGTTACATTGTGATTTTATTTAATGCATGGATACTGTTTAAATATTAATGAGGTCACATTGTGATTTTATTTAATGCATGGATACTGTTTAAATATTAATGAGGTTACATTGTGATTTTATTTAATACATGGATACTGTTTAAATATTAATGAGGTTACATTGTGATTTTATTTAATGCATGGATACTGTTTAAATATTAATGAGGTTACATTGTCATTGTATTTAATGCATGGATACTGTTTAAATATTAATGATACGTTTTATACTAGTGAAAAGAACATAGTGTTAGTCTGGAAGATTTAGAGACACTCAGATTTCAGTCTCTAAAATCAGTGAAATCCAACATTTTTCTTCCTGGCCCCACAGATTTTGGGTAAAAATGTGTGAACATTGTACAGCATTTTGCATATCCATTCTGCATATCATTACTATTTGAACGTTTACATGGTTGTGTACACTGGCACTAGTGAGGTGGCAAGAATCAAGATGAGTGTCTGTTTAACAGCGATGGTTCTATTTCAGGTAATCGAAAGCTTAATTGAACAAATCTCTATTTGTCAAATCCAATTAAGTGAAAGCTCAATTAAGCAAATGATCATTTAAGCAAAAACTTTCTTAGAGAAAAAAACTACTTGCCCACCCAGAGACCATAACAAAACAAAATTTAAAACTCTGCAAAGTGGGGGCTTCAACTCCCCCCCCCAACTAAATATACCAACACTAACTAAATATACCAAATCAGCGATTGCACTACAGTGGGAAAAAGGGAAAATTCCCGATGATGGCCATCCACATCCTTTCCCTGGAAAAAGATTTGCTTAAACGATCATTCGCTTGATTATGTTTTTGCTTAAGTAAGTTAATCCAATAGTGATTCACTCAATTAATATTTCAATTAACAGATATAGACCCGTTATAACTACAGATTATGTTACATGAGTGTTTACACTGGGGGAAACTTAAGTGTGGAACTTTCACATAGATGTATTTCATCATGCAATGTCTTAGTTATGGAAGATTGTTATCATGGGAATGGCATTAGATGTTTTATTTATTTAGTTATTTAGTCATTTGAAATTTGTTTACCAGGAAAGTCCAACCAGGATTATATTCCATTTTCAGTAGTGGCCTGAAGACATAATATGGCTACAGTTAAATAAATTTATTACAAACCCTAATGCAGAACAACTACATATTAAGTAAGTGAAAATTCAACATCAGTTCATACAATATAAACCTATACATACATAGTGCAAAAATCTGGACAGATATAATAAGTTGAAGTACAGCATTGTCAATAGTTAAAGTATTTATAAGCTGAAGTTGATAGAGACAACATTAAACACACCAAGTACACTTTTTGGAACAGAGGTGAGCAGATAATATAGCCTAGATAAAATTAAATGTGTCCTTTATCTAAAAAACAAATTGACTGCCATCAGAGAGAAGAATTAGTAACAGGAATGCTGGTGATGGAAGGAGGAGGGACTAGCTCAGCCCACAGTAGCACAGGAGCAGAGCAGCACCAGGTTTTATTTAGGTAGTCTTTTAGTAGTAGTTTGAAGTTGGCGAGATTGGAGGTAGATCTAATTTACAGAGGGATACAGTTCCAATTTTTAGAAGTAGAGTACAAGGAGACACTTTGGTAAAAGTATTTGTGGGGTTTATATACACCGACAAGATGTTCATTAGATCAAAGTAATCTATTAGGGTGGTAGGAATAGAGAACAGGAGTAAAATCAGGGCAGTGAGTCATTGGCTTTGTGAATAATGTTGTGCGTAGAGATAAACACTGTAATCTATTAGGGTGGTAGGAATAGAGAACAGGAGTAAAATCAGGCAGTCATTGGCTTTGTGAATAATGTTGTGTGTAGAGATAAACACTCTGTAATCTATTAGGGTGGTAGGAATAGAGAACAGGAGTAAAATCAGGGCAGTCATTGGCTTTGTGTATAATGTTGTGTGTAGAGATAAACACTGCAATCTATTAGGGTGGTAGGAATAGAGAACAGGAGTAAAATCAGGGCAGTCATTGGCTTTGTGAATAATGTTGTGTGTAGAGATAAACACTGTAATCTATTAGGGTGGTAGGAATAGAGAACAGGAGTAAAATCAGGGCAGTCATTGGCTTTGTGTATAATGTTGTGTGTAGAGATAAACACTCTGTAATCTATTAGGGTGGTAGGAATAGAGAACAGGAGTAAAATCAGGGCAGTCATTGGCTTTGTGAATAATGTTGTGTGTAGAGATAAACACTGTGTAATCTATTAGGGTGGTAGGAATAGAGAACAGGAGTAAAATCAGGGCAGTCATTGGCTTTGTGAATAATGTTGTGTGTAGAGATAAACACTGTAATCTATTAGGGTGGTAGGAATAGAGAACAGGAGTAAAATCAGGGCAGTCATTGGCTTTGTGAATAATGTTGTGTGTAGAGATAAACACTGTGTAATCTATTAGGGTGGTAGGAATAGAGAACAGGAGTAAAATCAGGGCAGTCATTGGCTTTGTGTATAATGTTGTGTGTAGAGATAAACACTGTAATCTATTAGGGTGGTAGGAATAGAGAACAGTAGTAAAATCAGGGCAGTCATTGGCTTTGTGAATAATGTTGTGTGTAGAGATAAACACTCTGTAATCTATTAGGGTGGTAGGAATAGAGAACAGGAGTAAAATCAGGGCAGTCATTGGCTTTGTGAATAATGTTGTGTGTAGAGATAAACACTGTGTAATCTATTAGGGTGGTAGGAATAGAGAACAGGAGTAAAATCAGGGCAGTCATTGGCTTTGTGAATAATGTTGTGTGTAGAGATAAACACTGTAATCTATTAGGGTGGTAGGAATAGAGAACAGGAGTAAAATCAGGGCAGTCATTGGCTTTGTGTATAATGTTGTGTGTAGAGATAAACACTATGTAATCTATTAGGGTGGTAGGAATAGAGAACAGGAGTAAAATCAGGGCAGTCATTGGCTTTGTGTATAATGTTGTGTGTAGAGATAAACACTGTGTAATCTATTAGGGTGGTAGGAATAGAGAACAGGAGTAAAATCAGGGCAGTCATTGGCTTTGTGAATAATGTTGTGTGTAGAGATAAACACTGTGTAATCTATTAGGGTGGTAGGAATAGAGAACAGGAGTAAAATCATGGCAGTCATTGGCTTTGTGTATAATGTTGTGTGTAGAGATAAACACTCTGTAATCTATTAGGGTGGTAGGAATAGAGAACAGGAGTAAAATCAGGGCAGTCATTGGCTTTGTGTATAATGTTGTGTGTAGAGATAAACACTGTGTAATCTATTAGGGTGGTAGGAATAGAGAACAGGAGTAAAATCAGGGCAGTCATTGGCTTTGTGTATAATGTTGTGTGTAGAGATAAACACTATGTAATCTATTAGGGTGGTAGGAATAGAGAACAGGAGTAAAATCAGGGCAGTCATTGGCTTTGTGTATAATGCTGTGTGTAGAGATAAACACTGTGTAATCTATTAGGGTGGTAGGAATAGAGAACAGGAGTAAAATCAGGGCAGTCATTGGCTTTGTGAATAATGTTGTGTGTAGAGATAAACACTGTGTAATCTATTAGGGTGGTAGGAATAGAGAACAGGAGTAAAATCAGGGCAGTCATTGGCTTTGTGTATAATGTTGTGTGTAGAGATAAACACTGTGTAATCTATTAGGGTGGTAGGAATAGAGAACAGGAGTAAAATCAGGGCAGTCATTGGCTTTGTGAATAATGTTGTGTGTAGAGATAAACACTGTGTAATCTATTAGGGTGGTAGGAATAGAGAACAGGAGTAAAATCATGGCAGTCATTGGCTTTGTGAATAATGTTTGTAGAGATAAACTGGATGCCTTCCCTGATAAGGTCAGACCACAAAATGGTCTCCTTTGAAGTAAAAATAAAACCTGGATGCCCGGCTAAACCTGGAATATTCAGGAACTATTCTAAGGTTACCCTACTGCTATTAAGTTAGAAACTGGCAACATTTCAAGCTCCTATAAACTCCAAGAACACTGCTGCCTATCCAGAACTGTTCACAGAAGCTCTGTACAAGCATGTTAATAGGTGCATAGAGTCAGCAGTACCCACCCAGAAGAAGTACAGAATGAAGTCAAAAAACAAGCCACTCTGGTTAGAATCACAAAATCAATACACTGTATAACAGGAGGAAGAAAAGCACAGCATAAATTAGGAGGTGAAGCACCAAGCAGGATAAAAGCACTCTCATCAAACTAAACAAACAACTCAGAGGACAAATACAGTCTATCAAAGCCAACTTTGAGGAGTTTGGCCTCTCAGGCCAAGGACAACCACAATGTATTCTTTGGCTATGTTCACAGCATCAAATGCAATACACAATTGTGTGTAGAGCTCATTGTAAATGGAGCCACCTATACTGAGCCAGAAGATATAGCAAACCACCTGGCTGATAAATTCAGCTTCAACTTTACCCCTCTCTCCTCCTCAACATGCCCTCAGGAAATATCATCAAATATAGCTCCCCCTACTATCACTAGGAACAGGTCCTTAATGCTCTTTCTAATACCAAGAACACTGCATCAGTGGGCCTAGACAATATCCCAGGATACCTTCTAACCTGGGATGAAACATGACCTATCCAGCCCTCTGGAATTACTATTTAATTGTAGCCTCCAAACAGGCTTCATGCCTCATTAATGGAGAAAAGCAACAGTCATCCCTCTGCAGAAAGTTGGACCATCTACAGACCCATAAGTCTCACTAGTCTTATATGTAAAGCCTTGGAAAGAATTACCATGGAGATGACCAATAGAGATATAGTAAACTCCAGACACTAGACCCAACCCAGTTTGGTTTTGTCAAGGGCAGATCATGCCTACTCAACCTGTTGGGCTTCCTTGAAAAGTTTACCAAAGAAATGGATGTGGGCAAAATCATTCACACTGCCTGCCTTGACCTGGCCAAGGCATTCAACACAATACTCAACTCTGGCATTGAGGTTAGGCACAAACCTGTATGTCACTTGGTGGATAGCCAACTGGTTCATAGCCAGGAACTGGGAAGTTAGAATTAGGGAGACCACCTCTACAAAGAGGGCAATCACAAGTGGATTCCCTCAGGGATCAGTCCTTGGACCACACCTTTTTGACATTTACTTCTCAGATGTCAAGGCCAATGTCAGTGGTCTCTGGCTTACTAAATATGCAGATGATTGCAAATTAAGAGCTGTCATTGAATCTCACACTGACACAAATTTTCTCCAGGAGGGGCTGACACAGACAAACACTGGTGTCAGAGCCATGGACTAAAACTAAATGCCCAAAAAATATGCAATAGTATCCTTTGGGAAGTCATCCATCCCTGGTAACTATCATATTGACAACACACCACTTAGAGTTGACCCAGTAGTCAGGGACTTAGGGACACATATAGTAATCTAGCCTTTGACCATCACGTGTCTACGGTGGTGAGGAAATCATTCTATGTTGCGCAACTAATAAGCAAAGGTACGGCATCTAAGTCCAAGGAAGTCATTGTTCCGCTGTATTCGGCATTCATCAGACCTATCATTGAGTACAATGCTCCCTTTGGTATGTACCTCACAAGGCATATACAACAACTGGAATGTCCACAGAGGGTCCTCACTAAAAGAGTGAAGGGCATAAGTAAAATGTCCTATGCAGACTGACTCAAGGCCCTATCCCTGTATTCTGTCTCCTCCAGGCTTTTGAGGGGTGATCTATGCCTGGCATACAGGGCATTGTCAGACCCCACTCTAATGGACCTCTTGCATATCCACAAGACAAACAGCACCAGAATTACCCATTCTAAAGACTTAAACCTTGCCTTTGATATAAATAGGACCTGCTGGAGACATAGGTATGTATCCCAGAGACTTCCCAGTCTATGAAACAGGCTCCCATCCATGTGAATCAGAGTTCCTTCCTAACCCAATTCAAGTGCAACTCGGACAATTTGATGGGAAACTGGAAATTTATCCCTGGTTTGGCACCTATGTCTTTGATGGTTCATCTCTCAGGAAGTGTATCAGAACTTGTCAGAGGTTTGGGATGCATGGCTAGGCTTAAAAAGGCCCTTTGTGCTATTAGCCCAGTAAACACCTATGAAACTATGTATGTAAGAGGAAGTCAATGACAAATAAATAACAGTAAATTTCTACAACCGGATCATTTTATTACACCAGGAATGGCAGCAGACATAGCCTAATACTGGATCATTTGTTATTATACCAGGAAAGGCAGCAGACATAGCCTAGTACTGGATCATTTTGTTATTACACCAGGAATGGCAGCAGACATGGCCTAGTAATGGGTCATCTGTTGTTACACCAGGAAAGACAGCAGACATGGCCTAGTAATGGATCATTTGTTGTTACACCAGGAAAGGCAGCAGACATGGCCTAGTACTGGATAATTTGTTAAAATACCAGGAAATGCAGCAACATGTCCTAGTACTGGATCATTTTATTATTACACCAGGAAAGGCAACAGACATACACCAGGAAAAGTAGCAGACATGGCCTGTTAGCAGATCATTTGTTATTACACCAGGAAAGGCAGCAGATATGGCCTAGTACTGGATCATTTGTTATTACACCAGGAAAGGTAGCAGACATGGCCTGGTAGTGGATCATTGGTTATTACACCAGGAATGGCAGCAGACATGGCCTGGTAGTGGATCATTTGTTATTACACCAGGAAAGGCAGCAGATATAGGTTCATAGGTTCATAGGTTCATACTAGGCTATCTGCCCAAGGGCATTTATAAGCCTAGCCCAGAGTTTTGTGGCTTTCGCCACCCCTTTATTTGGAGGATACTATGCCCATTATTTTGCTGTGCCTCTGTCAAGCAGTGACACTGAGATAATCCCTGGGGTATATCTGCGATCTCCCATCCATTGGTCAAGATTTCTCTTGAACAAAGCCAGCGAGGTGCTCTGCCTCACATGTACCGGGATTTTGTTCCACAGCATAGGGAATCTCTGGGTGATGAATCTGTCCCTCCAGCACGTCCTATTAATGACCGTGTCAAGATTTAGGTCTCCCGCCCTTGGCCCTAGGCCCTATGGCCTAGTTAGACTTTAATGTGGCCTTTGACATGGTACCAAGTAAAACATTACTGAACAAATTACACAGCCTTGAGCAGGTAGCAGCATCATTAATGCATCAACGATGTATGAATGTCCAGATTATGTGGATGAAGAGTTCCTTGTCTCGGACATCTTTAACCTCACCAGGAAAGGGAATTATCAAGGAGTTTGTCATTCATCTTTTGTGGGAAGATGGCAAGCATTTCACATGGCCATGTTTGCCATATTCTAGTTTGTCAACAGGAAGGATAGCTGAGAAAACGTTATAACTGATAGGAAAATGCATGAGGGTACATTAATTAACCTACCATCTCAGCATCCTTACACATTAACTTGAGGAGGAAGCGGAGAGCATTAGAAAAACTCTGCTAAGCTTGAATATCACTGAACTAGAGATTACCTTTCAGCTTTCAAGCTTAGAGAAAATAGAAAGGAGGGATATACATTTGGTGGAGAGCAGAGTGGAACTAAGAAGATGGAGTGATGTGAATTCTCAGAGGCATATCACTTTCCTAATAATGAGTTAATGATTAAAAGAACCTACTGATGTTTTATTATGGTTGAATGAATGGTCACAGACACACCAAATGCTATGTTTTAGTCAGTGGGAGATGCAAATCAGGGATTTTGGCACAAAAAGCTAGATGAAGCAAGCTCCAAAGTGTGCACATTTAATTCATTATTAGAAAGGTGACATGTCTCCAGGAATCCACACCAACCCTTCTCTTACTCCCACTCTGTTCTCCACTCAGCGTATGTCCCTGCTTTCTGCTTAAGCAACTTACCTTCAAAGACATTGCAAACCACTTACAAAACTTCGGAACATGTGCCCCTCGTGGGCTTGATAACTGGATTCCCTCTTTCTTATACCACAGAAGAGAATTTACTATTGCTACCCTACATCACATTCACATCAGACCTTATGCTTAACATGGAAATTAGCACTGGTTAAGTCAATCCCCAAACAGACACCTCTCACTTTTTGTCAGCTCTGGTTAAAATCTTGCAGAAAATCATGTACATCCAAATCTCAGCCTTCCTTCAACAATACCACTGTATATGATAGACACAACATAAGTTTTGACCTGAGGGGTGCACAGTGACTGTTTTGTAGACCCTACTTGATGATATCCTGCCAAATATGGACAAAGGAAACCTCTTTGTTGCTCTGTTTATAGATCTTACTTAGGGTTTTTGATCTTACTTATCACTCTGTACTTCTCATTTGAGCCAAATAAGTGTCAGTCTGCAAGTCTGCTTTAAAGACTTTCTATCTATGAGAAAATTTAAATTCAAAATGAGTTAATTTACTTATGCCGATGCCCCAGCCTAAGCTAGTTTCCCAGATGGTTCCCCTGGTACCCCTGCTTTTCTCTAGTTTTGTCAGTAAACATCCTATAACCTTCACATTCTCTACTTAATATTATACGCAGATGGTAATATCATTTATTGTTTCAGCCTGTATCATAGTCACATACAAAACCAACTGCAGCAAGACGTTCTAACTCTCAAAACCTGCATAACTAACAATGAACTCCTTTCAAATTTAATCAAAACTAAATCAATGATTTTCAGAACCCACTAAAAATGACAAAATGAAAACTAAAATAACATGGCAATGACGACCACCACAGCCTCCCCATAACCATCTCCCACTTCAAATATCTGGGTATATGGGTTGACCAAGCATTAAACTTTCATTACCACACTGAGAAAAATAGAGCAAAAACAAACTAACTATCTCCTAATATGGTCCCATAATACTTATCATGTCCTTTCCTCTGCAATGAGAGCTGCCATTGGCAAAGATACATTATTTGCTGAGCTGGAATATGTTTGATGAATAATAGCCACTATCTGCAAGAAAAAATCCACAATACTGTGAAGACTCTAACAAAATCTGCAGAGTCTAGAGTCATAGCCAAGAGTACAAAACAAGAACTCTACAGCCTCTTCTTAATAAGACTAGTTGGCTACCAATAGAACAAACAGTTAGCCTCTGACAAGGCTCGCTAATCATTAAAAGTTCTGCACCAAAACACAGTCATACTACTTTCCTCTAAACACTTTTACGGCACCAATCTACAATGTTAAAAGTCAGTGCCATTCATAACCAGCTTTGCATACACCCAGATCCAAACTTAATTTCACCAGCCAAAGCTTTTCTGTCCTAGTCCCCAAACTCTAGGGTGAAATCCCCTTGAACTTAAATCACAACATAAAACAAATTTAGACCAGAATTTAAAACATACCTGCTGAAACAGTGCCAGTGTAAATACACTCAAGCAGACCATATAAAGAGAAACATGGATCATTCACAAATCTGTCGTAATATCACTCTCCCATCTCTACTACTAGATGGCCAAAACTTGAATACACAAACACACACACACAACACACACACACACGTGTGTGTGTGTGTGTGTCTAAACATATCTTTTTTCAACAAAATTTATTTTTGATTTGCTACTCTCCATCTAACTCGCCTACGTACCAGCTTTTTAAACTTACACATATATTTGTACGTATATATATATATATATATATATATATATATATATATATACACATATATATATATAGTTCAATAGTCCAAATCCACAATAACTGAATGCACTTTAACGAAAGCGCTTTCACCGAAAAAGCGCTTTCGTTAAAGTCCGTTCGAAAAAAAAAAACAATAAATCTTCATTTATGTAGGGGGCAAGCCCCCTGCACATCCCCTCTACTTTTATATTCTCACTCAGAGGTTGCACTACAGTGGGGAAAAGGGAATTCTCCCTTAACCACACCGTAGTGCGACCAGCACAGCAAGCATACTTATCCGAAAGTGCTGCTTCGGTCAACAGCATTTTCGGTTAAGTATGTTCGGGGATTTCTGCTTTGGCAGAAAGTGTCATCGGGGATCTGTACAGATCCTATATATATATATATATATATATATATATATATATATATGTATATATATATATACTTCGTTCTAAGAAAACTCATGTTTACAAATGCTGCTCACTGCTCATCACATGTTATGTACCTAATTTATAGTGCTGTAAATGCTTGATGTGTACAAGCCCATATCGTAACAGTAACATTCCTTAAGGTATTGACACGTCTGCAATATTTGAGTACATTTTGTGTAAGCTTGGCTAGGTTTAAAATGGTTCTTGGGCTGATAGCCTAGTAACCACCTATGAATCTATAATGAATTCTACCTGTCCAACTGAACTATGCCTGAAGTTGATCATTGTTAATCCCCGGCACTAGTAAGCAAACTTAAATAAATTAAATACAACCGACTTCCTTTCAGCATTTAATCTGCAGTCAGTAGAGGTGTTACAATCAGCTTTTTGCACAGGTATTCAAATGTTTAGATAAAAATTGCTGATTTTTTAGTATAGGGTCAGAAGCAGGAACAACTTCACAAGAGGCAGATGTAAAAGTGGCACAGAATAATCTCAGGTAAGAGAAAATGTAAAATAGAAGTGAAAAGTCTGAAATACATGGATCTTATTTTAGCATCAGAGTCAAGAATCTGTTACAGAAAAAAAAACAGACAGCTGTGCAAATTCTAAGGCTAAAAGACAAGTAGTCATTGTTGTGGTTTGTGGGAATGATACAATATCTTGCAAAGACTGCATTTAATATGTAGGTGATAAATTTACCATTACAAAATCTGATTTAGCAAGGTTTAGCCTGAGAATATGGCAATGAATTGCAAAAGAAGAAATAGACGACAATCTATTAAGGGCTATCCCAGTATTAAAATACCATTTAAATATTGGAAGAGCGTTGCACCACAAGTATTAGTATTTCATCTGAGTATTCAAAACTTGCTAAACAACCAAAAGGGCGAAAAGACAGCTTCAAAACAGCGGCTTCAATAACAGGCTTTTACCATGTTGAATCCACAATATATGAACTATAGAGCTTTTCTTTTTAAAAGTCAAGTGGCATTGTAATTCCACAGCTTTAAAACATGTGGATGTCATAAAAACAGAAAAAACGAACATAAAAGTGAAGAACCCTTCTGATGTAAACAATGGACAAGCGCTGTCAGCTTTTTCAAGCCTTCTTCAGATCCAAGTAGGCAAGCTGGGTTCAGTGTTTAAAAGTTGGTATCATCCAATGAAACAACCTCAGTGAATGATGAATGTTAACCAGTCAAGTTAGTCCATTGGTACACACCTCCATAGCATGAAGTTAAAACTCTTTATTTAAAATTCTTTGTTTAAAACAACATGACAGTTTGACGTTTCTAAGACAGACTCAGGCATATTTTCAGAAGGAATATTCAAACATTTGTTTTTCATGGATTAGCTAATTGCCTAACCAGCAATATTGTTTACATAGCTACCTGCACTTCCTGCACAGCATTTTATGTTGGAAAAACTAATATGAAGCTAAAGGAAAGAATTATCAAACATCAATCTGATATACGTAACAGAAAGGAAACAAATTCTCTGTTCCTTCATTTACGTGAGCATGAGGGGCATAGCTTTGTTTTCATGGTGATTTCAAAGATACATTTTACTTCCAGAGAAGGAGACCTGACCAATCTGACTGAGAGAGAGGAAGACAAATGGATAATGCGGCTGAGGTCATATAACCCCCCTGGCCTTAATGGCTGTTTTCCCTTAAAACCTTTTCTTAAAAATAGACAAGCAATGAGCTATGCTCACTTATGACCTGTTTTCATTGCCAGAAACCTTATGTATACTGACTTAGGCTCTGATGTCCCAAAGAAACTGTTGAAATGAAATAAAAAGAAGCGCCCTAAGTGACCATCTTTATTTTTATTTTTCACCTTTTTCTCTCAAATCTTGGCTTTTATGCAGAGCTTGTTCTTTTAACTAGAAGCTACTGAAAAGATTTTACTAATATTCCTTCTGAAAATATGTCTGAGTCTGTCTTAGAAACATCAAACTGTCATGTTGTTTTAAACAAAGAGTTTTAAATAGAGTTTTAACTTCAAGCTATGGAGGTGTGTACCAATGGACTAACTTGATTGGTTAACATTCATCATGTCTGAAGACTCTGAAGGATCTGAAGAAGGCTTGAAAAAGATGACAGCGCCTGTCCATTGTTTACATCAGAAGGGTTCTTCACTTTTATGTTCATTTTTTCTGTTTTTATAACATCCACATGTTTTAAAGCTGTGGAATTACAACGCCACTTGACTTTTACAACAGCAAAGCCCTATATTTCATATATTGTGGATTCAATATGGTAAAAACCTGCTATTGAAGCTGTTGTTTTGAAGCTGTCTTTTCGCCATTTTGGTTGTTTAGCAAGTTTTGAATACTCAGATGAAATACTAATACTTATGGCGCAACGCTCTTCCAATATTTACATTGTTTTTGTTCTGCTGAGTGTTCTTTAGCGGAATTCTCTTCTTTTTCACGAATATTAAAATACCATGATGTCAGTATGCAAGTTGATTTATAAGTAGGTTCCTACAGTTGTGATTCTATAATATAAGAACAGACCACTTACCTATGATTAAGAGCATTTACTAGTGCACACAACAGATATGTGGGCATCTATGAATGTGAGAAATACCATCCGTATGTTTGTGATAAAGACAGTAGAGTAGCTATGATGGGGCAAAGGGGACACCAAATTGGGGACAACACCGGGTGCCGGAATAGCTAGCTACACCTCTAGTTAAAGAAATTTAGATGGCAATACAGATTTTCTGTATCCAGGACTGTTTGCAAGCTTCTGAGTGGTGCCAAAGTCTGCTCTTCAATTTTTCCCTTAGATCTGCTAGCTCTCTCCTCTCCTGTACTTTTACTAGCTTATTAGTCTAGCACTTTACCAGACATCTTGTAGCAATTATTGTGGCACACAAAAGTGCTACCAGCACTAAACATTCTACAAGGAAACAGCTCCAGTACTTCTTATTAATGCTCACCCCTACAGGCATGTTTAAAGGTCAGTTTCCTGTTCCTATTAACCTGTTGAACTTGGCATCCTGAGGCAATATAGCAACTGCCTCATGTACACCGACAACCCTCTCCTCTTACCTCCCAAAACTCAGATTGGCCAGAGATGCACTTATATATCCAAATTGGAAGCCACGCACTCTTCAGCCAAGACTGGAATAGCTGGTCAGGAGGAGGAGGTCAACACTTGCACCACACCGCATGGAACACATAGTCCTCCAGAACACACACCAGCACTGCCTTCATATAAAAATTCAAAGCACACAACCACCTTCGCAGAGGATCTCAATAAAAATCTACCAAAACAGCAGAGACCTCCAAGGCAGAAAAACACTCGACCACCAGAACACAACACTAATCATGAGACACATAACTCCCCTAAACAGTGTCCCAATCAACCAAAGCCCCTAAGGCAAAACAGCATACCCAACACACTAGTCATAAGTGACTCAATAGTGAGACACACTGATGTCACACTCACTAGACTGAATAAGGAGAAAGTAACAGTCAGCTGCCTGTCAGGTGCCAGGATCCACCACATAACTCGCACACTCAGGTCGCTCAGCAACAGGTACATACAAGACTCTGTCATTATACATGTGGGTGTGAATGACCTGAGACGTACCTCCCTGGACTATATGAAAAGAGACATGGAAGAGCTCTTGGATTATTTAGCCCAGGCGGGTATGACCTAGCCCTAAGCAGCATCCTATCATCATCCAGAATGATAGCACAGTACAAGCAGAAAATGATTGATTTCAACAATTGGCT
Organism: Protopterus annectens; assembly: GCF_019279795.1. Lineage (NCBI taxonomy): Eukaryota > Metazoa > Chordata > Ceratodontiformes > Protopteridae > Protopterus > Protopterus annectens. The sequence continues at coordinate 83,945,688 of NC_056749.1, forward strand.
AAGTTTCTGGTGTCATTCTAAGGGGATTCAGTATCTGTCTGCCTGGGATGACATTATTGACAAATCTCAATGCTTTGCCAGAAATGGCCTGCATCTGTCACCCCTGGGCTTCCGGATACTGGCCAAGGCTGTTGCCACCCCTATTTTGCATTTATTAGGCAATGTTCCAAAGACCAAATTACCACTGTAATAGCTACAAACAAATGCAATCTGAGGGTCATGCTGCTCAATGCTAGAAGTCTAAATCTCAAAATGCACTTGCTTGAAGCATGCTTTGGAGAACATCAACATTTGTGGTGTAACAGAGACCTGGTTCAAGGCAGCAGAAAGTACCCCTGCACTACCAGGCTATAACTCATTATACACCTTTCGGCCTGAGAACTTCGACCGAAGCTCCAAAGGCAGTGGTGTTTCCATATTCATAAAGAATGTACACACCTCTAGACTGGTAGCCCAACATAATGCATCAGAGATACTTCAGGTGCAGCTAACATTGGGTAAGACAGTGATTCAGGTCGTAGTCTGCTATAGGCCCCCAACCATGTCCCAAGACTCACACTCCACATTCCTAATCACCCTGGAGAATATTAGGGTCGAATCTAACACTCTCATACTGGGTGACTTCCACTACCCCTCCATTAACTGGGAAAACTACTCATGTACCAATACACTTGCCAAACGTTTCCTGGAATTCATTAATTCCAATGCCCTGGACCAGCTCGTTCTTACCCCCACTAGATGTAGCAACATCCTTGACCTGGTCATTACTAACATGGGTCACCATTGCTCTACACCAATAGTTAACTCCTCCCTGGTTAGATCTGACCACAAACTAATCACCATGGAAATCCACATCCCTCACACCCCCCACCCATCCGCAAAGGTAACCACCATGAAAAACTTCTACAGAGCTAACTTTGGGCTCCTAAAAACAGAGGTGGCTAACTTCACAGCATGCATGCAAACTGAGAATAGTTGCATGACCACCAAATCATACACCAATGCACTGTACAAACACGTACACAAATGCATGGATCTCGCCATACCCAATAGAACCGAGATGCTTTACTCCAAAAAAAAGGTAGCCAATCTGGTGGTCCCCTGCCATAAACAAACTCTACAACAGAAGAAGGAAACTGAGGTGAGGCTGTGATTGAACAAGGCACACAGATGAGGTGCCAATTCACTCTGTAGTTCATGTAGAACAGAGCTAGTGATATTGCCTCTCAAAGTCAAGAATCCCACTCGGCTTTCCTGGAAACATTGGAGAACATGAAGATCTCTCCGAACACTATTATATTGGGCAACTTCAACTACCCAAACATAGACTGGGAGCATTACTCAAGCCCCAGCACCTTAGCCCAAAGGTTCCTGGAATTTATAAACTCAAATGCTATGGAACAACTAGTCACCACTCCCACAAGAGGGGAAAACATACTAGACCTGATTATTACCAACATGGGGACTCTATGCTCCATACCAGAAGTATATCCCTCATTGGTAAGATCAGACCATAAATTAATTTCACTGGATATCCACATCCCGACCCCACCCCCAGCCCAGAAAACCACAGTGAAAAACTTCTCAAAAGCGAACTTCACACTTCTCAAAACCAAAGTGGAATCCTTCAAGGCCCCAGAGCCAGTGGAAACTACGGCCCAAACTACAGAATCCTATATAAACACATTCTACGGACATCTCCAGGAATGCATGGATCATGCTATCCCAAACAAAATCAAGACCAATCATCCAAAGGCAGGCGTCCAGTCTGGTAGGACCCCAGCCATAAATAAACTGTACAACAGAAGGAGGAAGCTACTACATGATAGAGCAAAATCCCTAAAAGGGAAGGCATCTCTGATCAGTACTAGCAAAAAATTACGATCCCTCATAAAATCCTCCAAGGCCAGCTTCGAAAGAAAAATTGCACAGGACACTAAAGACAATCATAAGGCTTTTATCAGTTATGTTAGGAACCTGGGATGCAACTCCCAGACTTGTTCTGAGTTGATTCTAAATGACAAAAAATACACTGAACCCACAGACATTGCCAATATCCTGGCAGACAGGTTCAGTGCAAACTTCTCCACCCCCCCCCCCCAAAACAGCAAGTATCTATCCCAGCAGAGTGCAGTCTCCCAAACATCTCTGATGCTCAGGTGAAGGCCGCCCTCTCCAAAGCAAAAAACACTGCTTCCATGGGACCAGATGGCATCCCGGGTTGCGTCCTACATGAACTCCAAGAAGAACTAATCCCTCAAGTAAAACTGCTGTACAATCTCAGCCTCACTACAGGATATGTGCCCATAGAATGGCATACAGCAACAGTGGTCCCACTCCACAAAGGTGGCGCCTCTGCGGACCCTGGAAACTATCACCCCATAAGCCTGACTAGCCTAGTCTGCAAGGCTATGGAGAGGATCATCATGGAACTCATAAACAAAGACATTGGGGACCTACAGACACTAGATCCTACCAAATTTGACTTCATCAAGGGCAGATCCTGCCTTTTGAACCTGGTCGACTTCTTCGAAACAGTCACCAAGGCCATACATGAAGGGAAGGTAGTCCACACAGCCTATCTGGACCTCACAAAGGCATTTGACACAATACCCCCTTGGGCATCATAGCTAAGCTATCCAGCCTAAATATAAACCCCTATGTCACAAGATGGGTCGCAAACTGGCTCAAAGACAGAACCCACAGAGTCAGAGTTGCTGGGGCCATGTCAGACTCGAAACCGGTCACAAGTGGCGTCCCACAAGGTTCTGCCTTGGGACCTCTCTTGTTCGGTATTTACTTTTCTGAGGTACAGGCCAATGTGGGAGGATTATGGCTCACCAAGTTCGCAGATGACTGCAAACTGGGTGCCATAGTCGACTCTCCAGCTGACACAAACATCCTTCAAAAAGGTCTCGCAGAAACGGATAACTGGTGCCAGAGCCATGGTCTAAAGCTAAATGCCAAAAAGTGTATAGTTATACCCTTTGGCAAAAACAATGTGCCCACAAATTACTACATAGGTGGTAACCCATTAAGTACAGAGAAAGTAATTAGGGATCTGGGGACCCAAGTTGATAGCAATCTCTCCTTTGACAACCACATTGCCAAAGTGGTTAGAAAGACCTTCTACATAGTCCACCTCCTCATGAAAGGATTCACATCTAGATCAAGAGAGGTAATTGTGCCCCTTTATTCATCCCTCATCAGGCCCATCATAGAATACAATGCCCCCTTTGTGATGTACCTTACCCGACACCTGCAGCAATTAGAAAGACCCCAAAAGTACCTCACCAGGAGGATCAAGGGACTCAAACAAATGCCATATGCTGCTCAGTTAAAAAAACTCCAGCTCTACTCAGTTGCATACCGCCTACTTCCAGGCGATCTATGCCTGACATATAAAGCTATGTCCAACCCAGAATTAATGGACATGCTCCACCTCAGTAAATCTAAATCCCTTAGAGCCACGCGCTCGAGGGACTTGAACCTCAGCACAGAAATAAATAGAACATACTGGAGGGACATATTCATAACCCAGAGGCTCCCTTCGCACTGGAATAGAATTCCAGTTCATGTTAGGCAGAGCACCTCACTGACTCTCTTCAAGAAGAATCTTGATGAGTGGATGGGGGATCGTAGGTTTGTCCCGGGGATTACTTCCGTGTCACTATTAGACAGAGGCACAGTAAACTAAACTTTAAAAAGGGCACAGTATACTCAAATCAAGGGGTGGCGTAAGCCAAACACAATCGGGCTAGGCTTATAAATGCCCCAGGGCAGATAGCCTAGTATGAACCTATGAACCTATGCGGAATAAGGTGAAGTCCCAAGACTGGAAAAACTCCCTTATCAGCCTCAACAAAAAGTTGAGATCCCTCATCAAATCCTCTAAAGTTAGCTATGAAAACAGCATTGCAGCAGATAGTAAAGGCAACCACAAGGCCTTCTGTAGTTATGTAAAGAACCTCCACAGCAATACCCAGATTTGCTATGAGCTACTGCACAATGGTACCTCCTATGCCGAGCCAACAGATATTGCCAATATACTGGTGGACAGATTCAGTGCCAACTTTAACCCCCCAAAGGAACAATCACAATACCATTAGATTCCCAGGCGCCCAGCATTAATGCTGCACAGGGTAAAACAGCACTGTTCAAGGCCAAGAATGCAGCTTCTATGGGACCTGGCAATATCACTGGCTCTGTTCTACATGAACTACAGAGTGAACTGGCACCTCACCTGTGTGCCCTGTTCAATCACAGCCTCACCTCAGGCTTTGTCCCTACCGAATGGCACACTGCTACAGTCATCCCTCTCCACAAAGGAGGAGCAACTACAGATCCTGGGAACTATCACCCCATTAGACTGATGAGTCTGATATGCAAAGCTATGGAACACATCATCATGGACCTAATAAACAAGGATAGAGGGAATCTCCAATCTCTGGATCCCACACAGTTTAGTTTTGTGAAGGGTAGATCACGCCTACTCAACTTGGTTGACTTCTTTGAGTCAGTCACCAGAACTATGGATGAAGGCAAGTTGGTTCATACAGCCTACCTTGATCTGGCCAAGGCCTTTGATGCCATTCCCCACTCAGGAATCATAGAAAAAGTCATTAAGCTAGTCATCAACCCCTATATCACTAGGTGGGTTGCAAACTGGTTCACAGATAGAACCCACAGTGTGAATGTAGCTGACTCCAAATTAGACTGCTGACCAATCATGAGTAGAGTCCCACAGGGTTCGATCGTGGGTCCTTTCCTGCTTGGTATCTACTTCTCTGAAGTCCAAGCCAATACAAAGGGACTCTGGCTGACAGAGTTCACAGACAATTGCAAGTTGGGAGTTATTATTAACTCCCCAAGTGATGTTGACATCCTACAGAAAGGCCTCACTGAGACCAATGACTGGTGTCAGAACCACGGCCTTAAGCTCAATGTCAAAAAAATGTGTTGTCATCTCCTTTGGGAAAAACCCAGTTCCCATGAATTACCACATCAATGGTAGTCCACTGAAGATAGAAGGCATTATAAGAGATCTGGGAACACAGGTTGACAGCAACCTCTCTTTTGACCACCACACTGCCACTTTGGTCAGAAAGTCCTTCTATATGGCACATGTTATTACTAAGGGATTTGCGTCCAGGAAGAAAGAGGTCATTGTCTCCCTCTACTCTTCCCTCATTAGGCCAATCATCGAGTACAATGCCCCATTTGGCATGTACCTCACTAGACACCTGCAACAACTGGAGAGGTTGCAAAAAGTACCTCACAAAGCGGATCCTAGGCCTTAAACACTTGTCCTATATGGACAGACTCAAAACACCTCCAACTATTCCCTATCTCATATTGCCTACTTAGAGGCAATCTCTGCTTGACTTACAAAGCCATGTCTGACCCTGCTCTGTTAGAAATGCTACATCTAAAGAAATCCCAATCCCTGCACACTAGATGCTCTAGAGACCTCAACCACATTACAATAATCAACAGAACGTGCTGGAGGGAGAGGTTCATAACCCAGAGAATGTCCATGCTATGGAATAGACTTCCCATACATGTCAAACAGAGCACCTCACTGGCCCTCTTCAAGGGAAATCTTGATGAGTGGATGGGAAATAGAAAATTCACCCCGGGGATCACTCCAGTGGGTCTACTGGACAGAAGCACTGGGAACTAAGGTCAGGTGGCACAATGCCAGGGTAATCCTATGGGCTAGGCTTGTAAAGCACCCAAGGCCATTAGCCTCATACAGACCTATGAACCTATGAAATAGGCCACAACCCCTTGCAAACCATATCCGAAAGGTCCTTACACAAGCACATTCAAGACTTTATAGAATGTTACTTAATCTGAAAAAATATGGCCTAAAATGGCCCAGACAAGGCATTACATAATACAGATATGCTGAGGAGAGCACAGTTATCAGGCAGGCATGAAGAACTGATAGAAGATAAGCTAGACACTCTTCAGAAAATTCCACAGCTATTAATGAAAGAAGAAAAAGTAAAAAGAATTTCAAAGATGTGCTCTAACCACTTAGAAATGCAGCTACAAAAGAATGATGCACTGTAAAACTGGCCTGATAGAAGTCAACAGTAAGGAAGGCTTTTATCACATAAAGCATGCAAAGAAGAAATAACTTCTGGAAATAGCTTAAAGTTTTTCTGTCTGGGGAAGGAGCAGGAAAAAGTTTATCTTGTACCAGTGGATGACTACTTTTCAGGTATAAAACAAACAAAATGCAGTGGCAGAACATTGTGTGACTGGTTATTTCCCCTAGGCTTTTTTTCATTGGGGATAGGTGTTGGCTGACTTTTTTTTTCTTTTTTGTGACATACTGCTCTTTGGTATCCTAGCTTTCAAGAAACTAGATCATTCTGTAATTAGAACATTAGCTAAAACTGGCACATAGACGGTTTTAAAACTCATTTTCCTTCTAAATAAAGAAATGAATCACTTTTCTATATTGGTAAGAGTGCTACTTTACATCAATACAGAGACGATTTCAGCTTTTAGAAAGTCTATAACTGTGGGTCATAAACTCTTACCATAATCTAAACAGATGATCAACTCAAAAACAAAAACAAGTGATTGATGAGATTAAGAGTACCAGTGATCACAACGGTGATGATAGATGCCTAACTAAAACCAGAAGCCAAATAGGGCATCACCATGTAGACAACCAATTTACATAATATGAGTGAAAATTCCAGTATGTGAAGTTCTAAAATAAAAAGACATACTACATTGCACAGCATACTCTATGAGTACTGGCATTTAGAAAATGCTGTTTGCCAGCACCTGAACTCAGTTGTCTAATGATGGTATTTCGTGGTTATTCTCATGTCCCCACAAGGGTTGCCTATGGGAAGTTTAGCAATCCTCTATGATACGGTCACATCTCTTCTTCTGAAAGTCACTACTTTTTTGGTGATAGAGGTCCTAAGTGTAATGCTGGCATTTATAAATTTTAAGTACTGAAGCAGCTAGAATGCTACAGGCTTCATCCCATGAATGCCTTTGTTAAAGAGGTAACAAATAAGCAATTACAAAAACTCAATTAAAACAGCATAGGTCTCAGAAATGCAAATGAATTTAAAGGTTTAATTAATGAGCAGCTGGAAAACAATGGCAACGGGTAGTAATGCAGTCTTGAGGACCATTAAGTAGCCTTGACCCAGTTCCCAATTGCTCCAAAGCACTTTCTGGTTAAGTGACTTGCTCAGCGCCACACAGCAGCTAAATGAATGTACAAAGATTCAGACTTTGCACCCTCGCCTCAGAGAGCAGCTCATTAAGAAGTCAGAGCTTTAGTCCTCTGTATTATCTGCTAGAGTAGCAGTTCTTAACTAAATGGTGAAATCCTTATCAATCCAGTCTTGTAGAGAAGACAGAGCTTTAGTCCTCTGTATTATCTGCTAGAGCTGCAGTTCTTAACTAAATGGTGAAATCCTTATCAATCCAGTCTTGTAGAGAAGACTACAACAATGATTACATTTAATGTCTGCTGAAGATCAGGCAGTTCTGATCATTACTTCAAATAATGCAAACTGTATGACCTGAGAAATGCAACTCCTTTAGAGTTGTTGGACTCTGTAAAGAAGGCAGTGAAAAAATATATTACTAAAATGAAATATATTTAGACTATATTACACAATAAAAGCCTATTAATAAATTAGATTAATAGGTAAATACTAGGCAATCAGTCTACAGACTATTACATGCCTAGCCAATAACCAAACAGTGACCAAAGGTGAGAATCAAACCCTATACCTTGTGTTTGTAAAGAAAACATCTTCAGCATTATGTCAATCCCCTAAGCCATTCATTGGTGCAATGAGTAAATCAAAACAACACAAAACATTGTAAATGTTGCAGCGGCTTTTGTTCAATATCTCACATATCATACAAAAATCTGAAACATAGTTCTCAATCTTCCATCTTGAAAATGAGGAAGACAAGCCTTCATAATGTGGAACAAATGGGCAAAATGTGGAACATGTACTCATGGCTTACTAACAACTTCAACAAGGAAGGTCATACAATGGTTAAGATATGCTGCTTTTACTTATAGAAAAGATCTTTTAATGAATTAATATGATTCATTTCCATTTACCATGAATATCAGTTAAAAAAGTCCTAACACTCAATGTGTGACATACCCTTTCAACATGGAACTTCGAGGAATATGAGCTTTTTAAAGACCCCAAATGAGGTACGTTCTTCGTAATAAGGTACACTTGAGAGGTATGATCTGAAATATTATTGTATAGAGCATACTATTTTTGAAGCAGTGGATTGCATGCTTGCAGGACACCAACATCTCATTTCTTGATATCACTATATATTCTCTAATATCAAGAATAGCTATCCAGTTTGGCATCACTAAGTTTGATGTACTTAAAGAATGGCTAGTAATGCTGCATTGTTTGAGTACACACCTCCAGAGTCAACATAGCTATATTGTGGACAAATAGGGCCCTATACAGGCAAATGAATCAAGCCCCAGCCAGCCAGACTAATATCACATGAATTGTCTGCCTCTCCCCAGTCAATATAAACAATATTCAGACCTTTCAGTCTACGTATGATTTTCTTCTTTACTTTTACAATTATCTGACAGATTTGGATTTTATTTACATTTTTTATTTCAAATGTACAGAAATAAGCAGACATTTTATTTATTTGTATTTTTATTTATTTTATATTTGTTGACCGGGCTAGTCTAGCTGGATACATATCCATTTTCAGTAGAGGCCTGGGGAGAAAAGCTCCAAGTATGAGAAGATTACCCCATACAATAGTTAGAATAAAAAACAAGCTTAAAATACATTATAAAGCAAAACATGTTTGTAAAGAGAGTACAAGTAATTTGTGTGATCCAAGTTACAGAGTCATGGTATAGGTTTAAGCAGCAATCAAGCCATCAGTTTTCTGGTACAATCAGCACAAGTTTATACAATATTTGAAAAAAAAAAACAAATTGACATTCACTTAGTCAAAGAGGGAGAAAGAGTAGGCTGGAAAATATAAATAGTAGTAAAGAGTTAGCTTGTACTAATTAAAAGTGTGGTGGGGCAGTAGCCCAGGAGGCAGGGGAAAAGGGGAAGTGAAAGGAGGATAAGTAATGTTTAGTCAGGCATTGAGCAGGGACAGAGCCAATGTATTTTAGGTGATCTTTGAGGTGTTTCTTAAAGAGTGGAGTAGATGAGAGAGAGGTTAGTGTTTTAGGAAGGTTGTTCCAGATTCTGCCCATGACATTGGTAAAGAGAGAGTCACCAGCTTTGTTGTTGGATTTATTGTTGGCAATTAGTAACTTGCTAGCTGAGCGTAGTGTTGTAAGATTTTTATATGGGGAGATCAGGTTAGAGAGGATAGGAGTATTAGTAGGGTGGTACAGAATTTTTTGTGCGATCACAAGTTGATTTTATCGTAGTTGGTTTTGTAGTTCTAACCATTTGAGTTGTTTGAGGTTGAGACAGTGGTGGGTTCTATAGAGAGAGCCAGTGGCAAATCTGACTATATTATTATAGCTAGTTTCAAGCTTGGTAAGATTGTGCTTGGATAGATTGGTATAAATGGCAGAAGCATAGAATAGGGTAGAAGTAAGATGAGCCTGGGTATGGCAGCCAATGGTATACAAAGGTCCCTTTTCAGTATCAGCGAAGGAACATTTTCTAGTGAAGTAACTTGGCAGAGTCACATAGAAACCAAACGAAAGCAGAGGCACTTGGACATTTTCTAAACAAAGTAAAACAAAACATTTGACAATAAAAACAGTATAAACACAGCAAACTTCTCTTCCCTTGAAATTTACATTTTGTGAAAATGCATCTTGCACCCCATTAAACTATAAGAGACATGTTGAGATTTAATAGTGAAATAGCATATAATGAGGCGCTAATTAGGGTCTATGTGAAGGGTGAAGGAACTTGAAAGACAAATGTGTATTGCATTTGCTAACAGCTTGGGACAGCCAATGGTATACAAAGGCCCCTTTTCAGTAGCAGCGTAGGAACATTTTCTAGTGAAGTAACTTGGCAGAGTCGCATAGAAACCAAACAAAAGCAGAGGTAATCAAACTATATACTACAGAAATAATAAACACACTGTCAATATACAGCAACACGAAGAAAACAAGGATCACATCTAAGGAATATGGTTCATACCATGATGCTGTTGCTTACTACAATCCATTTCCTTCATTTATGCCATAACAACTTTGGTAGTTACTAGGCTTGCAGTCCAGGGGACCACTTGGAACCTAGTATAGATTTTCAATTACTTCAAAGCTCTGTCTGGTTAAATGACTTGCTCAAGGATAGGCAGAGCAGTGCATAAGTATGAGGGGGAAAATTTGTTCTGCAAAACATGAAGGCAGATAAGAGCAGACTACTCTAAATCACTTAAAAAGTTAACTGAACATTAGGTTTTGCATTAACATGTATCTTGTGAACCACATAACTACACAACTCCATGACTGACATTGACAGACTATAATCATTGATGGTTTACTGCAAAAAATGCAATTGATGTTAAGGATTAAGCCTTTTGCCTTCTACAGCTAAGTTACCAAGTCTGTGTTTGTGTGACCCTGACCAAGTTACTTAACTAGGCATTGCCTCTACCTGGGGAATTTTATGCACACACACACACACACACACACACACACACACACACACACACACACACACACACACACTGCTAAACTATCCATCTCATTAACCTCTGCAAAATGCTACCCACTAACCTGTGGTGTGTGCTTGTTCAGACAGAGACAATGTTGCACGTCTCTAGGCTGGATTTCATATTGTGCATGTTTTTAGTCTGGTGTATGCATGAAGTGTTGTAAATCCATAGTCTGTGTGAGTGTGCTACTTGTTTGCTTGCATGTCAAGCAGAAAGTATAAAAAATGGAAGAAAATCAGATTTTTTATAAAAACGTATGCATGGCTGGACATCTGCCTAGATCACCTTGTGCTGGATCTGACCCTGCATTTCATCTGCATGCTTCAATGTATGCAGCGATGCATTTACTGTACATCATGTGAGTCTACATAAAGCTGCTGTAACTATGCACAGAAAGGAAATATTGTAAGCATTCATATAACATGCAGCAGTCATATATTTTAACACTGAGAAGTGAGAGGACTAGAATTAAAAGTCTCTTGTGTCTCCATGGAAAGGCATAGATAAAGCTTGGACTGTGACCTGGATGATTTGGCTTTGCCTAGTGACAGCCCTGGGCCTGTACAGACTGATACAGAAGGAAACATGAATGGTAAGGCAATACCTGCTCATGTCTGTCCAGGTGAGGAAGGAGGATGAAGAGGATGTACTGGGAAGTGCCCTATGAATGCCTCAACTGTAGACTGGGAGGCAAAGACAGAACTGGAAGAGGATGAAAGCATGTGCTCAGGGGTTTTAAGGGTATTAGTGCCACAAAGGAGGCAGAGTGCTCCCCTTTGTAATATCTTGTTGGACACCAACACCCTTTCTTATAAAAACCCAACACATCACGATCAGGTTCAACAGTTAGCAATATAAGGTGGTCCCTTGCATTTTCGTCTATCTGGTAACCATTTAAAATTGACTGAAAATCTGTACTTACATTTATTGTCTGAGACTGACATTTCTTGGAAAATTGCCTTTTCTCTGAGGTATCTTAATCTAGGAATTGGTACGCATTAGTTTGTGTGATGTGGGGTGTTTGTTATTCAATGTTTTCCTGTATTTTCAATATTGTTTCAGTGTTTTGAGACTCAGCATTGCAGGTCATGACACTTAAGTAGGGAGCCTGTTCAGCCTGTCTCTCTCCAGTTGTAGGATATTCTAAGCATATAAGAGCTGAGAAGAAAAGGTTGTTCCTTTCTGGAAAGATGAGATACATCCAATAAAGAGAAACCTTCAGGGTTTATCCTAGCATATATACTGTGGCCAAAGGGGAAGAGGTCATAGGACAGATATGGGGATGCAAACTACTCTGTGGTGAGTCTGTTCCAAGGTAACTGTAAAGTCTATTCATTTTTGCAAGAACTTTAGTTTGAAAAAAAAAAAAAGAAAAACAAAATGAACAAAATTAATCTCAACATTGTAGTGTATTTGGTGGTTACACTTTTCTATGTGGTGGCACTTTAAGGAGTTTGTTGGTCACATCAATCTATATGGTGGCACTTTAATATAATTGGTGGTCACACCAATCAATTTGGCGGCACTTTAATGCATTTGGTGGTCACACTGTTTTTTTAGGATGGCTCTTTAATGTGTTTAGTTACTGTGTTGACCTATGTAGTGGCACTTTAATGAGCTTGGTGATCGCGCTGATCTATGTAGTGGCACTTTAATGAGCTTGGTGATTGCGCTGATCTATGTAGTGGCACTTTAATGTGTTTGGTTATAATACTGATATGTGTAGAGACACTTTAAAGTGTTTGCAATCTCTTCTGTAGTACACCTAATGAGTTGGGTAGATTATAACAGATTTTTACCTCCAAATGGACTGGAAGGCATTTCATTGGGAGGTAAAAAGAAATACCATTGTATAGCTCTTAGGATTAGATTCTTTCATAGCACTTAAGAGATATGCATTATTTCAATGTCAACAATTAGCAAATACTGTATTAATGAAAGAAGAGCAGCCCCTGCTCATGACAGATTTCAAGGGTCAGTCCTTATTCATGGCTTTATTCATCTCCTCTGGAGGGAAGATGGAAAAGGGATCCTCAGAGACCACAATGCATGCAGCCTTTACTGGGCATCAATGTGAGAAGCATGTGTGTGTGTGTGTGTGTGTGTGTGTGTGTGTGTGTGTGTGTGTGTATCCAGAAACATGCGCTTCTGGTCTTTACTGGGCATCG
>NC_056749.1:83963550-84011050 GCF_019279795.1 Protopterus annectens
TAAGCAGCCAAGTCTAAATTCGTACCTTGGATACTTGTTAAGCATTTGCCCATCTATGACATCACTGTCGTCACTTTGGCTGCTGAAGCAGTCAAGTCCCAGTGATGTCAGCTATGACTTGTTGTCCATGGAAATGTGACATAGCTTATATATCATTTTATTTATTTTACTTTATTTTACTTTACATTTGTTAACCGGGAGGGTCCGACTGGACACAGGTCCATTTTCAGTGGAGGCTCGGGGAGAAAAGCTCCATGTTACACTATTAGCATTTATACATTTCTAAGTGTTCTTAATGGCATATTTAGGTCTTACAATATGTCAAAGCAGTACAAAAATGAAAAGCTACACAGCATATAATGCATCTAGTAAAACAAACAATTAGTAGATGACTAAAATGATTTTTTCTTATATACATTCTCATTCACATATACATTTATACGTTTACATTTGCAATATATACTCACACGCACACATCAAAAAGTATAGGTATTGAGGTAAGACCAAGATGAGAAGATGAGGAGATCTAATAAGGTATATACCTTTCACAGATAGAGATCGTATCCTTTGTCAGGTAAGATTTAATAGTATACAACTGTTGGTATGTTTTACCCTATTGTTCTGATGCTGAGTTTGGAGGTAAGTGTAAACATATTAGCAAGGCTATGTAAGGAAAGTGTCAGAGAGTAGCAGAATTGTTACAACTGTGCATAGTTATTGTTTACCCTTGGGAGTAGCAAGAGCAAAGCCAATTGTTTGAATAATGGGATTTCAGGAGGTATTTGAATTGGGTACTACAAGTAGCGGTAGTTATATGGCTTGGGAGTGAGTTCCAATTTTGGGCTATTGTGCAGGCAAAGAAAGACTTTTATGCTTCATTCTTATGCCTAATTACATGAATGAGGTTTTGGCTGCTAGAGCGTAAGGCTTTAGTGGTGGTGTAGGGCTGAATTAGTTGCTGGAGTGCAGGTGTTTTCTCAGAGTAGTAGTAGAGCATATGTGCTACTGAGACTTGATTAAGTTGTAGTAGCTGAGGAAGCTCCAACCACTTGAGTTGCATTAGGGAATGACAGTGATGGGACCTCTACGTGGAGTCTGTAGCAAACTTGGCAGTCTTGTTGTAACACGATTCCAGTTTGCGAAGTTCAGTCAGGTGAAGATTAGTTAGGATAGGGGAGGCATAAAGAAGGATGAAAAGGGGCTGGGGTCTTGCAATAGTGTCTTTGGTCTGTTTAGCCATGAACTGTTTGTTTCTATAGAGGAGTCCTAATTTTCTGTTCACCTTTTGATGGTTTGTGCTATATGGATATCAAATCTCAGGTGATTATCAATCTCTACTCCTAGTAGTTTTGTGTGGTTGGTTGGTGAGGTTTGAATATTATCTCTAGAGTTTATGATGAGGCTATAGTTTAAGGTAGGTGATCTGCCAGGGGTAAATAGGATTAGTTTTGTTTTCTTGGGATTAAGAAGTAGTTTTATGTTAGAAAACCAAGTTTCAGCTAGAGTAAAGTTATTTTGGGTAAGGGTATAGAGTTCCTTAAAGCTGGGGCAACACATATTATGGTGGTGTCATCAGCATACTGTACTACTGAGGCAGTGGGCAATGAAGAAGACATGTCATTAGTGAAAAGAGAGAACAACAGTGGCCCAAGGATTGATCCTTGAGGGACTCCTATGGATATTGGTAAGAGGGAGGACAGCTTTTCTTGCCAGAGGACTGCTTGTTGACGATCTGATAGGTAGCTGTTGTAGTATAGTGGAGGAGCATATGTTTAGACTAGATAGAGTATTGAGGAGCATATTGTGATTAACCATGTCAAAGGCTTTTGATAAGTCCAGGAAAATGGATGATTAGGTTCATAGGTTCATAGGTTCATACTAGGCTATCTGCCCTGGGGCAATTATAAGCCTAGCCTGATTCTGTATGGCTTACACCACCCCTTGATTTGAGTATACTGTGCCCTTTTTAAGGTTTAGTTTACTGTGTCTCTGTCTCATACTGACACAGGAGTAATCCCTGCGACAAACCTACGATCCCCCATCCACCTATCGAGATTCTTCTTGAAGAGATTCAGTGAGGTGCTCTGCCTCACATGAACTGGAATTCTATTCCAGAGTGAAGGGAGCCTCTGGGTTATGAACCTGTCCCTCCAGCAAGTTCTATTGATTTCTGTGCTGAGGTTCAAGTCCCTCGAGCATGTGGCTCTAAGGGATTTAGATTTACTGAGGTGGAGCATGTCCATTAATTCCGGATTTGACATAGATTTGTATGTCAGGCATAGATCGCCTCGAAATAGGCGATATGCAACTGAGTAGAGCTGGAGGTTTTTTAACCGAGCAGCATATGGCATCTGTTTGAGACCCTTGATCCTCTTGGTGAGATACTTTTGGGGTCTTTCTAATTGCTGCAGGTGTCGGGTAAGGTACATCCCAAAAGGGGCATTGTATTCTATGATGGGCCTGATGAGGGATGAATAATGGGGCACGATTACCTCTCTTGATATAGATGTGAAACCCTTCGTGATGAGGTGGGCTATGTTGAAGGTCTTTCTAACCACTTTGGCAATGTGGTTTTCAAAGGAGAAATTGCTATCAACTTGGGTCCCCAGGTCCCTAATAACTTTCTCTGTACTTAATGGGTTTCCTCCTATGTGGTAATTTGTGGGCACATTGTTTTTGCCAAAAGGTATGACTATACATTTTTTGGCATTTAGCTTTAAACCATCGCACTGGCACCAGTTATCTATCTCTGTGAGACCTTTTTGAAGGATGTTTGTGTCAGCTGGAGAGTTGATTATGGCGCCCAGTTTGCAGTCATCTGCGAACTTGTTGAGCCATAGTCCTCCCACGTTTGCCTGTACCTCAGAAAAGTATATACTGAACAAGAGTGGTCCCAGGACAGAACCCTGTGGGACGCCACTTGTGACCGGTTTCAAGTCTGATATGGCTCCAGCAACTCTCACTCTGTGGGTTCTGTCTTTGAGCCAGTTTGCGACCCATCTTGTGACATAGGGGTTTATATTTAAGCTGGATAGCTTATCTATGATGCCCGAGTGGGGTATTGTGTCAAATGCCTTTGCAAGGTCCAGATAGGCTGTGTGGACTACCTTCCCTTCATCTATGGCTTTGGTGACTGTTTCGAAGAAGTCAACCAGGTTCAAAAGGCAGGATCTGCCCTTGACAAAGCCGAACTGGGTAGGATCTAGTGTCTGTAGGTCACCAATGTCTTTGTTTATGAGCTCCATGATGATCCTCTCCATAGCCTTGCAGACTAAGCTAGTCAGGCTTATGGGGCGATAGTTTCCAGGTCCGTAGAGGCTCCACCTTTGTGGAGTGGGACCACTGTTGCTGTACGCCATTCTGTGGGCACATATCCTGTAGTGAGGCTGAGATTGTATAGCTGTTTTATTTGAGGGATTAGTTCCTCTTGGAGTTCATGTAGGACGCAACCTGGGACGCCATCTGGTCCCATGGAAGCAGTGTTTTTTGCTTTGGAGAGGGCAGCCTTCACCTGAGCATCAGAGATGTTTGGGAGGCAGCCCTCTGCTGGGATAGATACTTGCTCTTTGTTTCTGTAGTGGTTGACTGTCTTCGTGAAAGATAGAAGAGGTGGTGGTACTATGGGAGGGTCTAAAGCCATGTTGGAAATTGGATAGTAGTTTGTTTTGTTGGAGGTACTGCATTAATTGCACATGAACAACTCTTTCTAAAAGTTTTGATAAGGGGGATAGTATGGCTATTGGGCAATAGTTGGTCAGCTCTAAGCAGCTGCCTCCTTTGTGTAGAGGAACAATGCGGGATGTTTTCCATAAGGTAGGTACTTTGTGTTCTGAAACTGACTTATTTATGAGAATTGACACTGGATATGATATGGCCTCTGCTGATATTTGAAGGAAATCTGCAGGAAGTTTATCGGCCTGCTAGTGTGGTTGGTTTTAGCTTCTTAAGGAGGTTTGAAATCCTTTTAGTGGACACTGGTTGCAGGGAAAAGCTAGAGATGTTGTTATTTGCATTCCTGTTGAATGTAGTGGATGACTGTATTAGAGTGCCATAGTTTTTTGGGTTTTGTACTGTTTCTGTAAAGAATTTATTAAGTTGACTAGGGATATTGTCTTGGTCATTTGGCAACACTGGGGTTGGAGTGGACGCTTTCCCAGGGTGAAGTAATCTGTTTATGGAGGCCCAGAATTTTTGTGGGTTATGAGTATATTTATCCTGTAGGTTTTATAGTAGTTGGTTTTGTCATGTT
This sequence comes from Protopterus annectens, assembly GCF_019279795.1. Lineage (NCBI taxonomy): Eukaryota > Metazoa > Chordata > Ceratodontiformes > Protopteridae > Protopterus > Protopterus annectens. Next base: position 83,967,800 of record NC_056749.1, read on the forward strand.
TAATTAGTATCTTGGCTTTATTACATAGTTCTATGTCTTAGAGTAGTATTTTTATCTTTTTGAGATGCTCTCCAGACTTTGTCCCTTTCTTTTATTGTATCTTTTGAATCTTTGGTAAGCCATGGGGCATGGTAGGTTTTTGGCCTAATAGTTCTGGAGGGTGCATGATAGTCTAGGATTTGTAGGAAGGCTGAGTTAAAATACTGTACAGCTTCATTGAGAGGTAGCTGCTTGAGGGGGGACCAATTGCAGCAATGTAGTGCCTTATTAAAGTCATTGGCTATGAAGTTTCTTTTGTTACATATTACTCTGAGGATAGGTAGGTTGGGGAGATGGTGGGATCTATTCCTGATTAGGTAGGTAGGTTGATGGTCACTTAGACTTTCAGGGAGACAGCTTGATTGCTGTACAAGAGAGGGGTGAGATACCAGAATCCAATCCAAAATGGATTGGCATTTGGATGTTTTGTCAGTCCTAGTGGGGGTAGTTATTATTTGGGTGAACCCATGGAGGTTGATGTGATCTGAGGGACAGTGGTTGGAGCAGTTGACTCAGTCTATGTTAAAGTCACCTAGTAGTATGGTTTCATAAGGGAGGGAGTTTGAGAACCAATTTAACAGGTTTTCCATTATAGGAATGTTATTACCTGGCGGGAGGTATGCACCCATTATAGGAATGTTATTACCTGGCGGGAGGTATGCACCCATTATAGGAATGTTATTACCTGGCGGGAGGTATGCACCCATTATAGGAATGTTATTACCTGGCGGGAGGTATGCACCCATTATAGGAATGTTATTACCTGGCGGGAGGTATGCACCTGCAATGATAATTTGTTTCTTGGTGTTTAGTTCAAATTTGGCAAGGATAAGTTCTATCTCATTGATTTTGTGGGTATTATAATCAACTAGTTCTAGGGTGAGGTGATTTTGAAATAGTATTGCTATACCTCCACCATTTTTTCCTATTCTGTCTCTATGTATGATATCATAACCTGAGGCTATGAACTCATTGTTGTGGTGATCAGGTTTGAGCAATATTTCTGTTAGTTCCAGTATGTCAGGTTTATACAAGGCTAATAAGGCATGCAGGTCATGAATTTTGTTCAGTGTGCTTCTTACATTTGCATTTAGAAAGAGGAGAGATGATTTGGATTTGTAGTAGGGGGGATTTGGTATCTGTATTTCAACTTTTTCAATTGGGATGGGCCCAGGGTTTGGGTATATGTCTCCACAACAGGAAAGTTTTTGCAGTAGGTTTATATAGAGTTTGGCTAGTTTGTCAAGAATTTTAGATAGCTTGTGTGAGGTGTGAGGGTTTGTTTTTACTGATAACTTGTTGTAAAAGAGGGATGGGGTTTGAAGGAGGTAGTGTTGGGTGTTGTTATAGGAAAGTTTGTTAGTAGTGCAGGGTTAGCTATGGGTTCAGTTTGCCATGGGGGTGGTATAATGATATGTAGTTGGGTGTGGTATGAAGAAAGAAAGGAGAGCAGAAGTAGGATGAAGATAGCTGATGGGTAAAATATTATTTTTAGTAGAAAGGTTCTTTTTAAGCTGTACATGTTGTTAGATTTGGTGAGGGTAGCGTTCATTTAAGGATTGTACTAGTGTGTGTGTACTAGGTGATATCCTTGGGTGTGTTATTATGTGTATGGTGGTTATAGTTTATGTTGTACTTGATTGGTGGGGTATAATAGGATAATTGGGAAGGTGTGAATTGCTGGTGGGTGTGGTGTTTGACTATAAGTTTGAGTGATCTAGGGGTGGGTGGGAATGGGGCTGGGGTAGGGGAGTGAAGTGAGCCCAAGTGCTAGCAAGGGCGAACGGAGCGGGTTATCACCGTCCTGGAAGAGGCACACTGATAGAAAAAAACAATCAGTGAGAGGCTTTTCAGCAGGACAGACTTATTATCTCTCTTATGGATTAAGTCATTTTATTTTATTTTGCACAAGGCTATGGAGGAGGTTTTAACATACAAGAAGCTGGAAGAAAGACTGGGGAGGGGGGATAATGTATACTGCACTGTAAGCAAAGCTAGGAAGATAAGTCGGGTGATAGAGGGGGGAGAGGGGAGCTCTTGGGTCAAAGTTGTGTAAGTGAGAGTCTGTGTGGCTGACGTAGATTGTGTGAGGAGAAGGTATAGAAAGTAGTAAGAATATAGGGGCTAAACCAGAAGTGACTTTGGTGAAGAGATAAGGAACTAACAGAGAGCGTGGATGGGCAGATAGGAAGGGAGCTAGGAGGACAAGTAGAGAACTTGAGGTGAGGGGTTTGGGTAAGCAGAGATGTGTTTCAGCTGACCAGGTACAATAGCTAACAAAACACACTAGTATGCTAGGAAGACTGGGTATTTTCTATATAACTATATATAATACATGCTTTGCTTTGGTTTACTAGCAGAGTTGCTGAAGAGTATTCACAGAAGGTCAGAACTCAGGGGGTGGGTGCTCTTCTCTTACTTGGTTCAGGTTTGTAAGACCTTAATATTGGAGCCTGGGACCTGTAAAATAAAGATGAAAAGAAACAAAGTAAACAGTTGAGCTGACTTGGGTAGTGTTTGTGGAAGCAAAGCCGTTAGTAGGTGGAAGTATAGGGATATAAGGAGAAGGTTACAAGTAAGGAGATGAAGTATAGACAGTTAGGGTGTACCTGAGTGGAATAATAAGGTATGAAAGGATGCAAGTAGGAGAACAGTGGTGGAAGTAAGACTATTGCTTGAAAGAGAGTGGTAGAAGGAATAACAAACAGGAGAGGTGACAGAGTAGTGGAGAGTTAGGAGTAAGTATGGAGATATGCAGAAAGAATAGCAAATCTTACAATGCTTTACAACAATTGGCTTATTACAGTTACTGGCTATGAGAAGATTACTTGCAGTAAGTATAATATTAATCACAGTAATGTTAACAGGTTCTTAATGATTTACATCACTAAAGCAAGGGTTATACAACAGCTTAATTAAAATAGGATCTCAGTGTAATTCATATCAATGCTAGCAGGCTCTTAAAGTTCCAGTTTGCTAGGCAGTGATTCAGCAATAAGTTAATAATTTGGGGAACCAGTGTAATACAGGCTTAACACATTAAGGTAGAATGTATTCAATATTAGGCAAGTGTATAAGTAATACAATTTAAGAGTGTGTATTTAAAAAATGAGGGCTAACTATTATAATATGTACTACTGGTATAGATGGAGAATATACACTTTCAATATCTCCAATTTAGGGATAGGGCAAATAGTAGCTGTGTTTAGCAAATTAAATTATCTCAGTTTACAAAGTTTTCTGGGTATACATAGTTTTTGGAGTACTCTATAAGTTAATTATCTAGGGGAAATGCAGCTATTTGAATACAGAGGCTACAGTTAAAATACCCACATGTGTTGCTTATAGGAGGTTAGAACAGGCAGGGGTACAATGTAGTGTGGTAAACAACGTTGCCTGCAGTTAAGGGGTAGGAGCTGATGGGGATACTGCTCAGTCAATTAAAAACTCTATATGTTATACAAGTATAACAAAAAAATGCTGTTAATTCAATGAAATAAAACACATGGTAGAATTCCATGACATCAGAAATGGCTTTCACAGTGCACATAGAAACAGTTAAGTACAGCAGAATACATTATTTCAACAGTTTGCTAAAAACGTCAGTTGTACAGCTTGACAAAAATAAAAAATAAAAACCCTTGGCATTATAAACTTCACTAAATTTACATTAAAAATGTGACTCTTACAGCAGAAAATGTAGTAGAAAAGCATTACCTAAACAATGTGAAATGAGCACTAGTTCTACAGCTTGATAATTTATACAGCTAGCTAGAATGCACGTGGCAGTGTAACATTTTACAGTATTACCTCAGAAACACGATTCCAAGTGCCTAATAACACAATTGGAATACTTCCTTAATATAACAATGCCATTAATGCAGATTATCCCATAAATAAATGGACCAACAAGCAATAGCAGAGGGCAGTTTAACAACGACGCCAATAGAAAACAGTGAGGACCAATATAAACCCCAATAAGTTGCTAGAAAAGTACTGCTGAGTCAACTATTTCAAAAGCACTTCTGACATTGCCAACATCTTGGCTGACAGGTTCAGTGCAAATTTCTCCCCCCCCCTCACCACCTACAGGGCCTATTACCATTCTAGGGGATTGTGTAAGTCCAATTATTACTGATACGTTGGTTAACAAGGCTCTATCTAAAGCTAAAAACACTGCCTCCATGGGACCAGATGGTGTCCCAGGCTGTGTCATACACAAGCTCCAAAAGGAATTAACTTCGCATCTTAATACCCTGTTCAGTCTCAGCCTCTCCACAGGATATGTGCCCATAGAATGGTGCATGGCAATGGTGATCCCACTACACAAGGGTGGGGCCACAACTGACCCTGGGAACTACCGACCAATAAGCCTGACCAGTCTGATCTGTAAGGCTATGGAGCAAATCATTATGGAACTCATAAATGGAGAGATTGGGAACCTCCAGTCACTGGACCCCACACAGTTCGGCTTCGTTAAGGGCAGATCATGCCTCCTGTACCTGGTGGATTTCTTTGAGACAGCTACTCAGGCTATAGATAAGGGAAAGGAGGTACACACAGCTTACCTTGACCTTGCTAAAGCATTTGACACCATTCCCCATTCAGGTATTATTGATAAGCTCACCAGCCTGGGCATAAACCCTTACGTCACAAGATGGATCGCAAACTGGCTCTCAGACAGATCCCATAAAGTAAGAGTAGCGGGATCTATGTCCGAATTCAGACTAGTAACAAGTGGTGTGCCTCAGGGCTCTGTCCTGGGGCCCCTCTTGTTTGGCATATACTTCTCAGAAGTACAGGCAAGCACGGAAGGGCTGTGGCTGACTAAGTTTGTGGACGACTGCAAACTGGATGCTATAATAGAGTCTCCGGCCGACATAGAGATCCTCCAGAAGAGCCTAAATGAGACTGATGCATAGTGTCAAAGCCATGGTCTCAAGCTAAATGCAAAAAAATGCGTAGTAATCCCCTTTGGAAAAAACAGAGTAACCGCAAACTACAACATAGGAGGTAATCCCCTGAAATCTGAAGAAGAAATAAGGGAATCTAGGGACCCAAGTAGATAGTCAGCTTTCCTTTGATAACCATGTTGCCAAAGTGGTTAGAAAATCCTTCTGTGATCCATCTAATCACGAAAGGGTTTGCATCAAGATCTAAGGATGTAATGGTGCCCCTCTACTCTTCCCTCATCAGACCCATTATTGAGTACAATGCACCAATTGGAATGTACCTGGCTAGACATCTCCAGCAGCTGGAGAGACCACAAAGGTACCTAACCAAGAGGATTACTGGCCTCAAACAGTTGCCCTATGCAGCACGATTGAAAAAGCCAAGACTGTTCTCTGTTAAATACCGCTTTCTCAGAGGTGATCTCTGTCTAACGTACAGAGCCATGTCCAACCCAGAATTGTTGAACATGCTCCATCTTAGCAAAACCAAATCTACTTGAGCTACACACTCTAGGGATATAAACCTCAACACAACAATGACTAGAACATGCTGAAGGGATAGAGTCCCTTTGCAGAGACTTCCCTTACTATGGAACAGGGTCCCGATCTACATAAGACAGAGCCCCTCACTATCACTCTTCAAGAGGAACCGTGATGAGTGGATGGGTAACAGAAAGTTCACACCGGGGATCACACCAACAGCACTACTAGATAGGGGCCAAGGCTACTAGCTGCTAGTACAAGGGTCTAGGGAACTACTAAAGGGGCGGTGAATACTACACAACATGGCTGGGCTAATATATGCCTTCAGGCAAATAGCCCAGTACCAACCTATGAACCTATGAACCTATTAACACGCTAGGAAGTACAAGTGCAAAGTTTACTCGCGAGGTACATGTGAGTGTACTGTATATTAAAAGCTAAGAAACAGAGCCAAATGTAGCAATGTATAACTTTAGAAAGTCCTAAAATTGACAACCTACCTGGTCAGCTTGTCCACACACCCGTGTTAGGGGGGTTAGAAACTAAAAGAAATGGAGCAGCAGTCTAAGTGTGGCTCTTCAAAGCCACAAAGCATCATGGGAGGGAAGGGTAATGTAGTTGTATGAGAGAGCAGGAAGGGATAATCTATAAATGGAAGTGTGAGGTGACATAGTTCCGTCCTGGAAGAGGCACGGTGATAGAAAAAAACAATCAGTGAGAGGCTTTTCAGCAGAACAGACTTATTATCTCTCTTATGGATTAAGTCCTTTAATTCTATTTTATTTTGTACACGGCTATGGAGGAGGGTTTAACATACAAGAACTTGGAAGCAAGACTGGGGAGGGGGGAAAATGTATACTACATTGTAAGCAAGGCTAGGAAGATAAATGGGGTGATAGAGGGGGGGGAGAGGGGAGAGGGGAGTTCTTGGGTCAGGGTTGGTTGAGTGAGAGTCTGTGTGGCTGAAGTAGATTGTGTGAGGAGAAGGTATAAAAAGTAGTAAAAATATAGGGGCTAAACCAGAAGTGACTTCGGTGGAGAGATAAGGAACTAACAGAGAGAGTGGATGGGCAGATAGGAAGGGAGCTAGGAGGACAAGTAGAAAACTTGAGGTGAGGGGTTTGGGTACACAGAGATGTGTTTCAGCTGACCAGATACAATAGCTAAAAAAACACACCAGCATGCTAGGAGGGCTGGGTATTTTCTATACAGTTAACACATACTTTGCTCTGGTTTACTACACAGTTGCTGAGAGGATTCTCAGAAGTTCAGAACTCAGGGGGTGGGTGCTTTTCTCTTACTTGGTTTGGGTTTGTAAGACCTTAGTATTGGAGCCTGGGACTTTGCTTTGGTTTACTAGCACAGTTGCTGGAGAGGATTCACAGAAGTTCAGAACTCAGGGGTTGGGTGCTCTTCTCCTACTTGGTTCAGGTTTGTAAGGCCTTAATATTGGAGCCTGGGACCCAGTCAGCTTGTCCACACAACCACGTTAGGGGGTTAGAAACTAAAAGAAATGGCGCAGCAGTCTGTGCAAGAACAAAACTTTTGGAACAGTATGCATTGCCCTTGAATATTTTGAAAATTTAAGTTAAACCATTTTGGCTGGTCAGCTATGCCATCCACTAAACTTAAGAAATTCCAAATTAAAAGAACTTCATAAGAGACCATTATTCTGAATTAATAAAATGTCTCTCTTTTGATAAATCTCAATTAACACCTGTACTCGGAATACTTCATTTGGAACATTAACTCAGTCCTCAGTATTCATAGTCAGTAGCACTGCTAGGGAAAATGCCCTGCACGGATAATCTGATATGCACTGCAGTGCAACAAACAGTTCACTAAAGGGCAACCTCTTATCTCCCAGGAATTTACATGACTACAGATAACTCCGCAGCTCAGTTAGAATAACTTTGTAGCAGAGAACATACCTCCTGCTTCTGTAGCACAGACACAAAGAAGAACATACACAGGTACTAACCCCCCTGACCTAGAAAGCAGATGGAGAGACACAAAGAGAAAGACAGACAGGCATAGTCAGAGGGACACCAGCACTGAAACTGCTGTTTATGCACAGACTCAGACCAGCTCACACACTTTAACTACCCTTCAATAAACTGAGATGGCTAAATTGCAACAAAGGAATGTCCACAAATTCTTAGACTTTAAAAACAAAAAAAATCTCTTGCACTGTTGCTAAACAAACATACTAGAAAACATACCATTATGGATATGATTCTTACAAATGTAGCAGTATCTTGCACAATTCCTTGGATACCTCCTTCTCCAGTGAAGTCTGACCAGAAACTTGTGACTTTTTCCTTTAAACTCCCAAAAGCTCCAACAGCAAACTCCAATAAATTTAATGACTTCAGTCATCCCAACATTGATCTGTCCCAATAGACATTGGCAATATCATTGCAAACTATTTCACTGCCAATTTCATACTCAAAACATTTATCCAAAGACCTGAAAGATCATTTACTAAATGTACTAACAAGACCAAAAGTATTTCTTCGAAGGAAACTGACCTGGTTGCTTAATTAACAGTGTTAGATATGCCCTTGCAGACCTACTTAGTAAACTGTTTATCTTAAGTTTACTACTGATTTTGTCTCTGATGAGTGACCCCCAACAGTGATAACACCCCTCCTTAAGGAATGCCTTAAAACCTACCAGGGTAATTACACCACAGTCACTCCAAGAAGCCTCGTATACAAAGCAATGGATTGCAGAATAACTGGCCTCAAAAACTACAATATCAGAAATATTATTAGACATGGCCACCTCAACAGTTTGGTTTTTGTGAACTGTATACCCCATCTGTTAAATATGGTAAATTTCTTTGAAAGGGTTACTTGGGCTGTAAACAGTAGCCATGCAATACACAAGGTATATTGACCTAGCCATGGCCTTTAACACCATTCCCCATACTGTCATCACACTCAAGCTAAATGCTTTAAAAACAGACCCATAATATAGCAAGATGGACAGCAAACTTGATGAGAGACAGAATCCACACAGAGCATCAGGGGCTTCATTCATAGGTATGAAAGTGATAAGTGATGTCCCTTGGGGCATGATGCTTGGACCTCTCCTTTTTGGCCTTTACTTCCTAGATCTCCAAGCAAAGAGCCCAGACCTCTGGCTAACAAAGTTTGCAGATAACTGAAAACTGGGAGATGCTGTTAAGTCACTGTCTGACACCAAAACCCTCAAGAATTAACTCTCCCTTGTAAACTTTTGGGATACTAAAAAAGGCAGCAACTAGATGCTAAAAGATATCATCATTCTAGTAGACAGACCCCGCTTGCATTATACTGTATGAACAACACATCACTACAAAATGAAAGTGTCATTAGTGATCTAGAAACATGGGGTGATAATTCCCCCTCTTTTAAATGGTTGCCAGCCACCAGTAAATCCTTTCTTTACCATAGCTAATTGCCAAAAGGAATATCTTCAAGGTTGGCAAAAATAATCACTCCCTTAAATTTATCATTGATCAGACCATTTATCGAGTACAATGCTCCCTTCAAGATGAATGTCATTAAACATATCAGACAATTAGAACGATCCCAAAGCTTCTTACTCAGAATGATCACAGGCCTAAAATCCTTGATTTATCAAGAGAGAAGAAAGTTTTAGTCCTTTATTGAATGTCATATTGACTTTTGAGGGGAGATCTGTTTCTCTCTTACCTTGCCATTAACAACCTAGTTGTCATGATTCTCCTGTGTCTCTCTGTAAGTCCATTGGCTCCACCAATACTAAAACCAGATAAGTAGGTTGTAGCTATCAAATGAATAAGATTTGGAGGGGGCAGATTTATATCCCAGAGTCACCCAAGCCTCTGGAATCAACTTATTTTGCATGTTAAGCAGTGATAGTCACAATCTTCCTTTAAATGTAATGGAAATGATTCTACAGCTACACACAAATTTATACCATGACTGACAGGATGCATGCCACTCCCGGAGAAAGAAGATATGGCCTAAGGGAGGGTACTGGCCAGGTGCAAATGGTTATAAGACTCAATAGCCTTGAAATGTCTATGAAACTATGAATCAATATTTATTTAACATTTGTTTACTGGGAAAGTCTGATTTGGAACAAAACCAATTTTCAGCAGAGGCCTGAGGAGAAATATTTCAGACGTATGTCTTTGTAATGTGGGAGGAAACCAGAGCACCTGGAGGAAACCCACATGAACGCAGGGAGGACATGCAGACTCTGCACAGAAGGAAAGCACCCCAGCCAAGAACTGAACCAGAGAACCCCTTGCTGTGAGGCAACAATGCTACAGCTACGTGTGTGTGTGTGTGTGTGTGTGTGTGTGTGTGTGTGTGTGTGTGTGTGTGTGTGTGTGTGTGTGTGTGTGTGTGTGTGTGTGTGTGTGTGTGTGTGTGTGTGTGTGCGTGTGTGTGTGCAGTGTGTGTGTGTGTGTGTGTGTGTGTGTGTGTGTGTGTGTGTGTGTGTGTGTGTGTGTGTGTGTGTGTGTGTGTGTGTGTGTGTGTGTGTGTGTGTGTGTGTGTGTGTGTGTAGATAGATAGATAATGAGAGAGAGTGTACGCATTTAAGTGTGTATCCTGTGCTGGCCTGGCATCGTATCAAGAATTACATCTCTGACTTATGCTACTTGGTTGATGAAATGCTCTTTCATTCCCACACAGCCTTGAATACAATAAATAAGACAAAAAAATGAATGAATGAATAGATGAATGAATGAATGAATGAACTTTAACAAAAGTACTAAAAAGTGAGATGGGTTTCTAGTTTTCCTTTGCATTCTTAAATCCATCCTTGTGAGAGTTACTGGTTGTCTCCCTTCACTCTGATGGAATGATGGAGTTTAACTGTCTGTTAATAATCAGTGTTATAGATATTCCCCAAATTATCCCAGTTGTTCTCATCAGGAGCCACATATAATTATCAACCATGGGATGGGTAAGTTTAATCTATAACCAAATGGGACAGGTTCATTTGAAAACAAAAAGGGAAACTGACTAGGTTTAAAATGGACTGCAAGGGCAGCTAGCCTAGTACTTACCTATGAACCTATGAACCTATATGGCACTTTGTGACTATAGCCTCATCTGTCAGCAGCTGTCCTGCCAGGTGCAGGGGAGATCTCCCTGTCCCTTTTCATATCATTTTGTATACATGTTTAACACTGACGGAATACAGCTTAAAGGACAATAGGAAACGTCTTTCATTACTCCTTTTGGTTTAGAATCTGTAAACAGATCGGGGTGTACTGGTATGTCCTGTAGTATCAGGATCTAACCCTTTAGAGGAGTATATAGTTCAGGTGTGTTCTGCTAATGCTATATTCTGCAGCAGGGACAGCTGGTCTCAATTGTCAGCAGTTGTATATTTATGCAAAAAGAAACTGTGTATCTGTAGTAGGGCAATGTTCTGCTATGGTAGCAACCAGGCAACAGTATCAAATGCAGCAATGAGAAATCATAAAACTATGCAGACTGAGTTATGTATGTTTCAAGGGCAAATACATATCAAGAACAGGATACTAGGAAAAAAAAGGTGTTTGAGCAGATCATGAACAAATGTGCCTATATGCTGTTAGGTGTTAACCACAATGAACAAGCAGTGAGTTCCTGATCTTCAGAGTTTGAAACACATGCACTGCAAGTTTGCATTTGCATCCTCTAATAATATGATATGATATGCTGTCAGGGTTTGCTCTGCAGCAGCATTTATTCTTTGCAGCCAAACTCTATGCCACCTTGGTAAATGTTTCTCACATGTTAATGCATCAGTCTGGTTTAGTAGAGGACAGGGTGGGTATAATCATTTTGTTTTAAACATTGATTTTTAAAGCACAGTTTCTATTTTGGAGTCAAGCTAAATACAGAAGAATGTATCAATTAATGTATTCTGAGTGCAAGTTAGTAGTGAACTAATATGCTGAGCAAGACCTTAATTCCATCTGTTTGTGATGGTGACGGGGTACCCATATGTTTGTGGTAGTGATGGGGCATCAATCTGTTTGTGATGGTGACAGGGTTTCCATCTGTTTGTGGTGGTGACATGGTATCCATCTGTTTTTTGTGGTGATTGGGGATCCATCTGTTTGTGGTGGTGACACGATATTCATCTGGTTGTGGTGGTGATGGGGTATCCATCTGGTTATGGTGGTGACGGGGTATCCATCTGTTTGTGGTGGTGATGCGGTTTACATCTGTTTGTGGTGGTGATGGGGTATCCATTTGTTTGTGTTGGTGACATGGTATTCATCTGCTTGTGGTGGTGACACGGTATCCATCTGTTTGTGGTGGTGACAGGGTTTCCATCTGTTTGTGGTGGTGACATGGTATCCATCTGTTTGTGTTGATGACTGGGTATCCATCTGTTTGTGGTGGTGATGGGGTATCCATCTGTTTGTGGTGCTGATGGGGTATCCATCTGTTTGTGATGGTGATGGGGTATCCATCTGTTTGTGGTGGTGACGGGGTATCCATCTGTTTGTGGTGGTGATGGGGTATCCATCTGTTTGTGGTGGTGACAGGGTATTCATCTGTTTGTGGTGGTGATGGGGTATCCATCTGTTTGTGGTGGTAATGGGGTATCCATGTGTTTGTGGTGGTGACAGGGTATTCATCTGTCTGTGGTAGTGATGGGGTATCCATCTGTTTGTGGTGGTGACGGGGTATCCATCTGCTTGTGGTGGTGACAGGGTATTCATCTGTTTGTGATGGTGACAGGGTTTCCATCTGTTTGTGGTGGTGACAGGGTATCCATCTGTTTGTGGTAGTGACGGGGTATTCATCTGTTTGTGGTGGTGACGGCGTATCCATCTGTTTGTGGTGGTGACGGGGTTTACATCTGTTTGTGTTGGCGATGGGGTATCCATCTGTTTGTGGTGGTGACGGGGTATCCATCTGTTTGTGGTGGTGACAGGGTATCCATCTGTTTGTGGTGGTGACGGGGTATCCATCTGTTTGTGGTGGTGACGGGGTATCCATCTGTTTGTGGTGGTGACAGAGTATCCATCTGTTTGTGGTGGTGATGGGGTATCCATCTGTTTGTGGTGGTGATGGGGTATCTGCTTCTGTATACAGCATAAATGAATGCTGACTAATGAAAGACATGTCATTTTGTGACAGAAGTGTATTACAAAGTGTAATTTTCTGCATATGAAGACTATGAGTAATATTTTTATGTTTGGAAGTGAATTGAGGTCCTGTCTGGCTTGAGAGAGCTCATTGTGACAGTTAAGGAACCCATTATCTAGCAGAATAAGTAACCTAAAGGACTGTGCTCAAAGAAAACGTCAGCCTGGAGTTCAAGCCACACTGACTGGTAAAAAATAAAAGGAGTTTTTACAGAGAAGCCAATTGTCAGTTTCTGCAGTGCTGTAGTGAAAATACCCACGATCAGTTAAATACGTAATCATTTGTATGCTATTTTGCAAATGAAACACATTGCTTCACTTAGTGATATTACATCTGCAGAATGACACATGAGAGCATGCTCTTCTAAAAACTGACATACACCTACAATTTCACCTTTCCAAGCTCTTTGATATTCAATTTAATCATCCAACTGACGTAATCCTCGAAGTGGCTGTTACTGTCAAATTATTATTTTCCTGCCTTTTCCCTAAATGTATTTATTTATTTATTCATCCTTTGTTGATCAGGTTAGTACCATTAGCTACTACCCTCTTTTCAGGGCAAATCCAAGGTAGTATTTATGCTGCCAGGGAAAATTTGGCTAGGACATTGGGGAACTTCCCTTCCACTTTTCAATAGGTGTGGTGGGATCTTTTACATCGACCTGAGTTGCCACCAACTGAGGCAGATGGGCCTCAGTTTAACATCTCATCTGAAGAACAACACACTCAGGAATGCAGCAAACCACCCCCCTTATGCTGCACTGCAGTGTCAGCAATCCATCTACATCATATGGGAATAGAACCTACAACCTTCTGCCCAAAAGGTGAGTGTGATACCTTTTGCACTCCAAACAACTGACCAACCTTTCCTTAAAGTTTACTAGAATTGTGTATTGTTTTATTTCTTGTGTGAGATAATTTAATATTCTGTGTGCTCTATGTCTAAAAAATGAAACATAACTTTAGAGATGACTGCTGCTACATCCACAAGAAAGTTGTTATTCTTGGTGTCTTTTAGATGAAGTCACAAAAAAGTATAGTACTCCACCAAGAAAAAATCAAAGTTCCGTGTATACAGACCAAATAGTTACTTTAATCACAAAAATAAAAACAATTTCAACTGAATTATCAAAAGAAAACACTTTATCTAAAATGTCCTTATAACCAGAAGAAGGACAGTCTTTGCCATCCACATGCTGCCGCAATCTAACAGAGTTAGATGCCGCATTTTCAGTGGTCTGCGGATTAACATAAACAGTACCTTTATGTTGTGTTGGTCTGGACAAACGACCAATATTTTTTCCGTCATTCAGGGACTTGTCTCCAGAATTGGAATTGGTTTCTTCTCTTTCAAAAGAGTACCTATGGTTTGGCGCCTCTGCTCCTTCAGTCTTCTTTCCACCATAACTCCGGATACCCGAGCGTGGAGATGACGTCACCGGCTGCGCTGGAAGGTTGCCTACGGTACTCGTACTGGTTCTCGTCCCTGTAGCAGGTTCCTCTTGCGAAAACAGTTCAATGAGCTTAGTGAGATCTCCACGCAATGTGGAGATCTCCTCTCTTAAACGGGATACCTCACGTTGAGTTTCAAGTAGATTTATACTATCGTTGAACGGAATGTCCAAACCAACCATAGTTGAATCATTTAACGTTTTTTCCATAATCAAGGCACCGAAAGAATGCAGTAAAAAAGTTTAAAATTAACACCGAGGTGTCCAATTCTGTCTGTTAACAAACACGGAACGTAACCAACCAAGTCACAAAAAAGTATAGTACTCCACCAAGAAAAAATCAAAGTTCCGTGTATACAGACCAAATAATTACTTTAATCACAAAAATACAAACAATTTCAACTGAATTATCAAAAGAAAACACTTTATCTAAAATGTCTTTATAACCAGAAGAAGGACAGTCTTTGCCATCCACATGCTGCCGCAATCTAACAGAGTTAGATGCCGCATTTTCAGTGGTCTGTGGATTAACATAAACAGTACCTTTATGTTGTGTTGGTCTGGACAAACGACCAATATGTTTTCCGTCATTCAGGGACTTGTCTCCAGAATTGGAATTGGTTTCTTCTCTTTCAAAAGAGTACCTATGGTTTGGCGCCTCTGCTCCTTCAGTCGTCTTCTTTCCACCATAACTCCGGATACCCGAGCGTGGAGATGACGTCACCGGCTGCACTGGAAGGTTGCCTACGGTACTCGTACTGGTTCTCGTCCCTGTAGCAGGTTCCTCTTGCGAAAACAGTTCAATGAGCTTAGTGAGATCTCCACGCAATGTGGACATCTCCTCTCTTAAACGGGATACCTCACGTTGAGTTTCAAGTAGATTTATACTATCGTTGAAGGGAATGTCCAAACCAACCATAGTTGAATCATTTAATGTTTTTTCCATAATCAAGGCACCGAAAGAATGCAGTAAAAAAGTTTAAAATTAACACCGAGGTGTCCAATTCTGTCTGTTAACAAACATGGAACGTAACCAACCAAGTCACAAAAAAGTATAGTACTCCACCAAGAAAAATCAAAGTTCCGTGTATACAGACCAAATAGTTACTTTAATCACAAAAATAAAAACAATTTCAACTGAATTATCAAAAGAAAACACTTTATCTAAAATGTCCTTATAACCAGAAGAAGGACAGTCTTTGCCATCCACATACTGCCGCAATCTAACAGAGTTAGATGCCGCATTTTCAGTGGTCTGCGGATTAACATAAACAGTACCTTTATGTTGTGTTGGTCTGGACAAACGACCAATATTTTTTCCGTCATTCAGGGACTTGTCTCCAGAATTGGAATTGGTTTCTTCTCTTTCAAAAGAGTACCTATGGTTTGGCGCCTCTGCTCCTTCAGTCGTCTTCTTTCCACCATAACTCCGGATACCCGAGCGTGGAGATGACGTCACCGGCTGCGCTGAAAGGTTGCCTACAGTACTCGTACTGGTTCTCGTCCCTGTAGCAGGTTCCTCTTGCGAAAACAGTTCAATGAGCTTAGTGAGATCTCCACGCAATGTGGAGATCTCCTCTCTTAAACGGGATACCTCACGTTGAGTTTCAAGTAGATTTATACTATCGTTGAACGGAATGTCCAAACCAACCATAGTTGAATCATTTAACGTTTTTTCCATAATCAAGGCACCGAAAGAATGCAGTAAAAAAGTTTAAAATTAACACCGAGGTGTCCAATTCTGTCTGTTAACAAACACGGAACATAACCAACCAAGTCACAAAAAAGTATAGTACTCCACCAAGAAAAAATCAAAGTTCCGTGTATACAGACCAAATAATTACTTTAATCACAAAAATAAAAACAATTTCAACTGAATTATCAAAAGAAAACACTTTATCTAAAATGTCCTTATAACCAGAAGAAGGACAGTCTTAGCCATCCACATGCTGCCGCAATCTAGCAGAGTTAGATGCCGCATTTTCAGTGGTCTGCGGATTAACATTCCTGTCTGGCTTGAGAGAGTTCATTGTGACAGTTAAGGAACCCATTATCTAGCAGAATAAGTAACCTAAAGGACTGTGCTCAAAGAAAACATCAGCCTGGAATTCAAGCCACACTGACTGGGAAAAAATAAAAGGAGTTTTTACAGAGAAGCCAATTGTCAGTTTCTGCAGTGCTGTAGTGAAAATACCCACGATCAGTTAAATACGTAATCATTTGTATGCTATTTTGCAAATGAAACACATTGCTTCACTTAGTGATATTACATCTGCAGAATGACACATGAGAGCATGCTCTTCTAAAAACTGACATACACCTACAATTTCACCTTTCCAAGCTCTTTGATATTCAATTTAATCATCCAACTGACGTAATCCTCGAAGTGGCTGTTACTGTCAAATTATTATTTTCCTGCCTTTTCCCTAAATGTATTTATTTATTTATTCATCCTTTGTTGATCAGGTTAGTACCATTAGCTACTACCCTCTTTTCAGGGCAAATCCAAGGTAGTATTTATGCTGCCAGGGAAAATTTGGCTAGGACATTGGGGAACTTCCCTTCCACTTTTCAATAGGTGTGGTGGGATCTTTTACATCCACCTGAGTTGCCACCAACTGAGGCAGATGGGCCTCAGTTTAACATCTCATCTGAAGAACAACACACTCAGGAATGCAGCAAACCACCCCCCTTATGCTGCACTGCAGTGTCAGCAATCCATCTACATCATATGGGAATAGAACCTACAACCTTCTGCCCAAAAGGTGAGTGTGATACCTTTTGCACTCCAAACAACTGACCAACCTTTCCTTAAAGTTTACTAGAATTGTGTATTGTTTTATTTCTTGTGTGAGATAATTTAATATTCTGTGTGCTCTATGTCTAAAATATGAAACATAACTTTAGAGCTGACTGCTGCTACATCCACAAGAAAGTTGTTATTCTTGGTGTCTTTTAGATGAACACAAAATGCAATCCAAACATTACAGCTAACATTTTATCTAATTTTTAGGCCCTTAAACACAAGTATGATGTCACCTCTGAGAAGTCTATTGGCAGTGGTATTATCGTCAACCTCCTTTGTTCCCATTTGGGCCCTGGTGTCACATCAACAGTGACCATTGCACAGAGCCAGTGTTCAAATCACAGTGTGGCTAGCCCTGCTTTCCAGTACCTGACGAAAATAATTTTTTACTCTGTATGGAAGGCGTCTCACTTTATTTGTTTGTTATATGTTTTTTGAATTATTTCTTTCTAAAGATGTCAATGTGCAGACAAACATGCCCACAACATTCTAGATCTTGCAGAATCAAAGTCTTAAACAACAGAACTACCAAACATTTATCTCTGCTGCTGAATAGGCTGAGAATATCCCTCTTAATACCTCAGTGATGTATTATCATGATTATGTAATCCATTTTAAAGGAAAGATTGGTATCAGCTATGATACCTAATTCCTTAACATATTCTGAAACAGGAATCCTATCATGGTTTATAGCATATGGATGGATACGATTACGGATTACATAATGAAGAACCTTTGACCAGGTGTTTACATTCCAAGCGATTAGTCCAACCTTGGTGTCATCTGAATTGTTCAGGATAATCATTGACTATTTGTCAGTATTGTCATCTCAAACTGAGTTTGGTTCAAAGATGAAAGCAAAATTCCTGCCGATAAAATGTCATCTTTGTATAGCAACTGTCAGCTTGTTGCTGTTCTTGAAACCATTCTGGTAAACCATCTGTGGCCAAAGTGAATATCCTCTCCCATTGCTGCTTTGTCCATCTCATTCTCTCCTCTCTCTCTCTCTCTCTCTCTCTCTCTCCCTCCCCCTTTATTCAAAGCAAGAAATTTGTGTTTAAACCTTGCATTGCCAAATCAGGAATATTTATGATATACTGAAACTTTGTGCAAAAGAGAAAAATGGGGTCAGAATGATGTATAAATTATATTATTAAAGAATGAGTTAATTAGATAATGATGTATAAATTATATTATTTAAGAATGAGTTAATTAGCTAATGATGTATAAATTATATTATTTAAGAATGAGTTAATTAGCTAATGTATAAATTATATTATTTAAGAATGAGTTAATTAGCTAACGATGTATAAATTATATTAAAGAATGAGTTAATTAGCTAACAATGTATAAATTATATTATTTAAGAATGAGTTAATTAGCTAACGATGTATAAATTATATTAAAGAATGAGTTAATTAGCTAACAATGTATAAATTATATTATTTAAGAATGAGTTAATTAGCTAACGATGTATAAATTATATTAAAGAATGAGTTAATTAGCTAACAATGTATAAATTATATTATTTAAGAATGAGTTAATTAGCTAGCAATGTATAAATTATATTAAGAATGAGTTAATTAGCTAATGATGTATAAATTATATTAAGAATGAGTTAATTAGCTAACAATGTATAAATTATATTATTTAAGAATGAGCTGATTAGCTAACTATGTATAAATTATATTATTAAAGCAGTTAATTAGCTAATGATGTATAAATTATATTATTTAAGAATGAGTTAATTAGCTAACGATGTATAAATTATATTATTTAAGAATGAGTTAATTAGCTAATGATGTATAAATTATATTAAGAATGAGTTAATTAGCTAATGATGTATAAATTATATTATTAAACCAGTTAATTAGCTAATGATGTATAAATTATATTATTTAAGAATGAGTTAATTAGCTAACGATGTATAAATTATATTATTTAAGAATGAGTTAATTAGCTAACGATGTATAAATTATATTAAAGAATGAGTTAATTAGCTAACAATGTATAAATTATATTATTTAAGAATGAGTTAATTAGATAACGATGTATAAATTATATTAAAGAATGAGTTAATTAGCTAACAATGTATAAATTATATTATTTAAGAATGAGTTAATTAGCTAGCAATGTATAAATTATATTAAGAATGAGTTAATTAGCTAATGATGTATAAATTATATTAAGAATGAGTTAATTAGCTAACAATGTATAAATTATATTATTTAAGAATGAGCTGATTAGCTATGTATAAATTATATTATTAAAGCAGTTAATTAGCTAATGATGTATAAATTATATTATTTAAGAATGAGTTAATTAGCTAATGATGTATAAATTATATTATTTAAGAATGAGTTAATTAGCTAACAATGTATAAATTATATTAAGAATGAGGTTAATTAGCTAATCATGTATAAATTATATTAAGAATGAGTTAATTAGCAAACAATGTATAAATTATATTTTTTTAAGAATGAGCTAATTAGCTATGTATAAATTATATTATTAAAGGAGTTAATTAGCTAATGATTTATAAATTATATTATTTAAGAATGAGTTAATTAGCTAACGATGTATAAATTATATTAGTTAAGAATGAGTTAATTAGATAATGTATAAATTATATTAAGAATGAGTTAATTAGCTAGCGATGTACAAATTATATTATTTAAGAATGAGTTAATTAGATAACAATGTATAAATTATATTTAAGAATGAGTTAATTAGCTAACGATGTATAAATTATATTAAGAATGAGTTAAATAGATAACAATGTATAAATTATATTAGTTAAGAATGAGTTAATTAGATAATGTATAAATTATATTAAGAATGAGTTAATTAGCTAGCAGTGTATAAATTATATTATTTAAGAATGAGTTAATTAGCTAATGGCTACAATCTGTTCTACGTGCCTATGGAGGTGTACCATCTATGCAGTATCAAACTTGGGTAACAGTATGCAAAAGCACTGCTTCACTGTAAACTCGGACATTTTTACTTGACGTCTGGAGAAGCTGAGACCCTAACGTGAAATTTGTCAGGGAAATGTACCTTTAAAGTAAAGATGGACATTTTTTGTTTGTTTTCTCGAGGAGCTAAGATCATTCATGTCATTCTTTTATACCAAATTCTGGATTGTCTTATTTGGTATAACAAAAATGTGAGCTGCCATTAAAGGATATTAAAATGGACAAATAGAAAAACAATAAAATATTTTAACCTTAAAACTGTGACTGCAGTTGCAGGCAGATAAGTACTCCCAAACAAAATAAATCACATTTAATACATATCTTACATCATACTAAAAGTATATCTTATAATATGACACTTAGATCCTAAATGAAAGAGAAATGGTCAACTGACATGAACTATAGATTACTGCACTAAGAAGTAAACTATTTTAAAATATGGTTCAGATGTTATCCTATTCCCTCACTAAATCCACATGAAATAAGAACTTCAGCAGAGTCCCACAGGAAAAAAAGAAACAAATGTGCAGCTCTTGTGAGTGTGATAGGCAAGGCTCTGATTGAGCTATCTTCTTTTTCACCCTGCCCTCTGCTTTTGGGTGGTAATTCCTGACCAAAGTGGCACCTGAAAAAAACTGGTCTCCCTCAGACAATATGTGATCAGTGAAGAAGTTCAAAAGGATCTACAGTTTCATGCAAGGAAAGTGCTCATGAGCCGTACATAACAGTCAAGCAGGCTAAGATTGAGCAAGCCCTTGTTAGGGGTGATGGTGCAAACAGGTGAAACAAAACAAACTACATCAGGCTGGCAGATAGGGATTGTATAAAGTGCACTTCTGCCAGTATAGGGGGAACACCAGTTGTCCTGTCAGTGTAAGGGGTAATGCCAGTAGTCTGGTCAGTATAGGTGGAATGCCAGTCATCTTGTCATATAGGACGGAATGCCCATCATCCTGTCAGTACAGGGGGATTGTCAGTCATCCTGTCATACAGGAGGGAATGCCAGTCATCTTGTCATATAGGACAGAATTCCCATCATCCTGTCAGTACAGGGGGAATGCCAGTCATCCTGTCATATAGGAGGGAATGCCCATTGTCCTGTCAGTATAGGGGGAATGCCAGTCATCCTGTCATATAGGAGGGAATACCCATCATCCTGTCCATATAAGGGGAATGCCAGTCATCCTGTCATATAGCAGGGAATGCCAGTCATCCTGTCATATAGGAGGGGAATGCCCATCATCCTGTCAGTATAGGGGAAATGCTAGTTATCCTGTCATATAGGAGGAAATGCCCAGTGTCCTGTCAGTATAGGGGAACACCAGTTGTCCTGTCAGTATAGGGGGAATGCCAGTCATCCTGTCATATAGGAGGGAATGTCCAGTGTCCTGTCAGTATAGGGGGAATGGCATTCCACTCATATTCTGCAGTAACAATTATTTACCACCATACTCATCCAGGTGGCTAAACCAACTTACAAGCTAGGGAATACAGAAAGTCCTTTCCTATCAGTACAGGGCAATTCCATTTGGCCCATCCTTCATAGTAGTAATCATATCTTTCAGTTGTCCCTGATCTTGCAGAATATCTCTGATTTTGCTTATGTTTTTGCCTTGCAAGTCATCAAATTTACTGTGGGGTACATGCAATCAATAATGTTCTACATTAAAGTGTCATACTTTTTTATTTTTCAGGAAATGTTTGTTAGTGAAAAACCTGTTGTTCCATTAGCTTTTTAAGTGAACTAGAGTAGCGTTGAAAATTGTCTCTGATTTTAGACCTTTGTCTTCTATTTCTTTTGGCTTAATCTGCAATTATTAAGCAAAGAAGTTGAGAGGTATGGTAAAAATTACCTAACACCAGATCACCATATCCACCTAGGCAGCAAAATCAACCTGCAAGGTAGGAAATTGATATGGTGCATATTTATTAGTAAAAAGAAATACCAGGTAACCCATCCTGCATGGTACCAGTTACCAATACCAGGCAACACATCCTGTGTGGTAGCAATTACCAATAGCAGGCTATCCATCCTGTGTGATACCAGGTACCAATACTAGGCAACCCATCCTGCATAGTACCAGTTACCAGTACCAGGCAACCTATCCTGCATGATACTGACTACCAGTGTCACGTGAACCATCCTGCATGGTCCTGATTACTTATCATCATACCCATCTTTGTGGCTGCAGTAAAGTTCCACATCTGTATTCATTATGATCAGTGGCTCTTCTAACATCCATCCATCCATCCATCCATCCATCCATCCATCCATCCACAACCCCTTTTTCCCATTTTTACACATGGAGATGGGGTGTCACTTCCACAGTGACAATAATCTATAGCCAGTGTTTATACCACCAGGTGGCTAGCTCTATCACAGTGGTTCTTGCACACCACACACTTGCACATACACTCACACCTGTGCCCAATTTAAAGAGTCCAAACCACCTACTGCATGTCTTTGGAATGTGGGAGGAAATCAATGAACCCAGAGGAAACCCACACAAACATAGGGAGGACATGCAGACTCCACACAGAAGGCATCCCAGACAAGAATTGAACCAGAGAACCTCTTGCTGTGAGGCCACAATTTTAACATGTTCCCACATATAAAAAATGAAAACTAAGACAAACTCCATTAACAGTGCTGTGGCAATAATGTTAAGGAATATAAATAAATGCATACATGCATAAAATAATAAAATCAGTAGGCCAGTTCAGTACACGTGCAAATAGTAAAATCAGTAGGTCAGTTTAGTATATGTATAGATTGTAAAATCAGTAGGGTAGTTCAGTACACGTATAGACAGTAACATCAGTAGGCCAGTTCAGTATACATATAGATAGTAAAATCAGTAGGCCAGTTCAGTACACATATAGATAGTAAAATCAGTAGGCCAGTTCAGTACATGTATAGATAGTAAAATCAGTAGGCCATTTCAGTACACGCACAGATAGTAAAATCAGTATGTCAGTTTAGTAGATGTATAGATAGTAAAATCAGTAGGCCAGTTCAGTACACATATAGATAGTAAAATCAGTAGGCCAGTTCAGTACACATAAAGATAGTAAAATCAGTAGGCCAGTTCAGTATATGTATAGACAGTAAAATCAGTAGGCCAGTTCAGTACACATATAGATAGTAAAATCAGTAGGCCAGTTCGGTATACATTTAGATAGTAAAATCAGTAGGTCAGTTTCAGTACATATACAGATAGTAAAATCAGTAGGCCAGTTCAGTACATGTTTAGATAGTAAAATCAGTAGGTCAGTTCAGTACATGTACAGATAGTAAAATCAGTAGGCCAGCTCAGTACACGTATAGATAGTAAAATCAGTAGGCCAGTTCAGTACACATACATATAGTAAAATCAGTAGGCCAGTTCAGTACATGTATAGAAATACGCAACAATACAAAGATAACTGTTTGATTTTTGGATATTGAAGCAGATGTTGACAGCTTCACATATCTGAAAGCTATGAACTGCATATTTTTGAGTCTTAAAAGCTGATCCTTTAGCTATACAGTCCTGCAAAGATGTATCATGTCATGCCATTTCATTCCTAACCAGTGGACGAAAAACACATACAAATCTACCATGTTAATATGCTATAAAATGCACATCTATGAATGCAGTAAAATAGCTGTAACTTCTTGTAAATTTCATAACACTTAACATTTATTTCATGCTGACTGACCCTGTGTAGTAGCTTCTTATTGCTGTGTGATTAACTTTAGGTCATCTGACAATCACACAGGTTCTGTGTGGGCCTGATTTACGAAACAGTTACATGCATGAGATTAGTATTCTATTTAATTATAGTTGTTCCTTTTACAACCTTCACAGTAGCACTTAAATGTTACCACAAAATAACATACAAAAAATTGAGCAAATAACTCTTTGAGTAGGAACCCAACACTGGAAGAGCTGTGGATTGAAAACATTCATTTTAAACAAAAATAAAATACAGCAAAAATAGCAAAACGATCAGTCCATGCCAGGAGAAAAATCAGCTTTATTGTAAAATCCACCACTGACTATGCACTTTCACCCACCATTGGGCTTCTTCAGAGTCAATGAACAACATTAAGAACCTCATTTAAATAGTATATGATTAATTAATTAATTCACAATGAATCACATTTTACAATAAAGTATTAATTTTAAACAAGATTGTTTAAGGTTATTCACTGTCCAAAATGTTTTTTTTAAATGTATATGCTAATTTGTAAACCAATAAGTACTGCTTCATCATAAAGTAAACATGTCTAAGGGATACCTCTTTTACATAACTTCACCACTACAAACAGCATTATTATAATCGTAGTCTGCTTGTTATTTATTTTATTATGTTTATTTATTTATTCTAACACAGCCTATTACCGTATAATATTCTGTTGGATTAAATGAACATGGTTAACTTTGTCATTAATGAATTCCTTCAGTCTTTACACATAGAGACCCAACTAGAATATAAGCAATACAGGGAAACCAGAAACAATGTGGAGTTTTAGAAAATGTCTCACGTGGATTGCAATGTATTCTTCACTGAATATAATAAAGTTTATTAAAATGATTACATGATTAAATGATAAAGAGAAAAGCCATAGCTTTCTTCATAATTTATCATTTTCTACAGCACAGTCCTACTTTATTTACATAGATACATTTTTTCACTTCTTTGTTTGCCCCCCCCCCCCAAAGATGATTATCAGCTATCTTTATGTCTTTTTCTTCACCACCAAGTCTACTGCACCCACCTTAAATCACTCCAGGCTAATCCTGACCAATATTTGGACTCAAACTCCAAGGAAACAAGAACAGCACGTAGGTAAACCAGGCAGGATACAAAATGCAAGACAGTAGTAAAAAAATGCAAAGCCTGGAAATGTTGAGGTAAAATGCAGCTTTTATTTCAAATGGGGGAAAAAATCACAAAGCTTTCGGGATCAATCCTTCATCAGTGTGTAAAAAGAGATCATAGACGCTAAGGCTGTGTCGCACTTCTACCAGGTAACGCTTTCTTCTAATTCCTTATCCATGCTACACATCCCCAGTAACCCTCTTGACAGCAAGATATACAACAAACCTCAGTGTTTATCCTCCCCATATAGTCAAATGGGGATGATGCCAGCAGGATGCCAGGCCCAGGCTCAGACAGCACCGGGTGGTTGTTTCCATAGTCTCTACCAGGGAAATCAGACTGAGCAAGTGTGCCTAAAGCATGCCAATGTCCCTCCTCCTGTAGTCTCTACCTGGGAAATCAGACTGTACAAGTGTGCCCAAAGCATGCCCATGTCCCTCCTCCTGTAGTCTCCAGCAAGGAAATCCTACTGCTCAAGTGTGCCCAAAGCATGCCAATGTCCCTCCTCCTGTAGTCTCTACCTGGGAAATCAGACTGTACAAGTGTGCCCAAAGCATGCCCATGTCCCTCCTCCTGTAGTCTCTACCTGGGAAATCAGACTGTACAAGTGTGCCCAAAGCATGCCCATGTCCCTCCTCCTGTAGTCTCCACCAGGGAAATCAGATTGAGCAAGTGTGCCCAAAGCTTGCCCATGTCCCTCCACCTGTAGTCTCCACCAGGGAAATCAGATTGAGCAAGTGTGCCCAAAGCTTGCCCATGTCCCTCCACCTGTAGTCTCCACCAGGGAAATCAGATTGAGCAAGTGTGCCCAAAGCTTGCCCATGTCCCTCCACCTGTAGTCTCTACCTGGGAAATCAGACTGTACAAGTGTGCCCAAAGCTTGCCCACCTCCCTCCTCCTGTAGTCTCCACCAGGAAAACCCTACTGTGCAAGTGTGCCCAAAGCTTGCCCATGTCCCTCCTCCTGTAGTCTCCACCTGTGAAATCAGACTGTGCAAGTGTGCCCAAAGTGTGCCCAACACCCTCCTCCTGCTACACAGGATGGGAATACCATTGTCTGTGCCTAAGCTGGCAAGTGCCCAAATTGCTACTTCATCTTTGATGGGCTGGGCCTTGGTCAGGGTATTTTACATATATCCCACCAGCAATTGTCCAGATGGCTACATGAAATTAAGTGGCAATATATTCAACCTTTAAAAGTATATCATACACATTTGTTTTCACAGATTAATGTCTCTTTTAAAAATTATTTGGTTTTGTGGAAATATTAAAAATTTCATTTTGAGTTTACTCCTATTAATATTATCTTTGGCCAAAAATCCTGTAGGCAGATTGAATGCTACGCAAATTTATTTAATGGATATAAAGTCTTTATATAAAAACATGTATACTCTCATGTTTTTATATAAAGACTTTATTTCGTGGATATAAAGTATTTATATAAAAACATGTATACTCTCATGTTTTTAATTGTGGAAATTCCTTATTGTTAATTATTAGATTGCCTGGTAAAATATTATAATTATTTCCTACTGGTCAAAATAAAGGTAAAATATTTTTGAAGCCTAACATTTTCATTAAACTTAAAAAACAGGGATTACATCAGTAAACAGCTGATTAACTTTAAGATAGGCTTTAGCCTTTTTAGCTAAAAAGGGTAACAGTTCATAATTACAATTTTACCCATATCCTCTCTGCTGCCTGCTGACAGGTTATCATTACATATAGGGCCTCCTTTACCTCACTGGATCACGTAAAACATCTTGCATGCAGCCATTGTTTTTTTTTTCTGTTTTATGTACCTAACTTCAGCTTTCATGGCTCATATGGGAACCTATGTCCCAGAGGGCATTCTCCATCCTCTTCATGGCATTACATGTTCCCACATACATGCCTCCTGAAATGTACCTTCACTAGTTTGGGACTGAAATAAAACACATCACCTAATCCTTACGGACATTGTGAATGCACAAACATTGCTTGTATGGGAACAGCTGGCCAACCAGAACTGTCATCTTTCTTCCCCCAGGATGGTGGGGCTGGTATAAGCCAATCCCTCTTTGTCCAGTTTCCCCAGATGCTGAGCCACTAATACATTTTAGCCCACATTTTGACAAGGTGGAAACCTATTCTATATCCTTATTTGTTAATGAACAAAAAAAATAACAATAGAAATCAGGTCATTTAAAGCAATAGCAAGATCTGATGGCTGATCATTTGCTGTAAGTCATATGAGCAGATGTAGGAAACCATATAAGCTTCCTAATATCCAAACATATAATATAAATATTTTAAGATAGTCTTGCAAATGGAATCAAATAAAAGAAATATGGAAACACCTCCATTTTAATTGTGGAATTGTGGAAATGCTGTTAACTGATGAGATGTTCATGGTAGTCGATCTTGTGAACTACTGTTGAACTATTTCTCTGGGATCTAAAGAAATTGTTTATATGGTACTCAGAACTATTTTTAAATACAAATATATATGTTTTCCTCTGGAAAATGCAGTATTATACTTTAATACTACCTTCCTATCCATTCTTGATAAATATGCCCCCGAACGTACTGTCAGAATGAAACCAAACATTGCACCCTGGCTCTCTAAAGAAACCAAAAACTTAATTCTTTCCAGAAACAAAGTATGGGCTTTATGGAGACACCATAGAAATAACCCTGATCTTATCCACTTCCATCAGCTTAGAAATCAAACAAAAAAAGCAATTATTACTGACAAAAAAAACTTTTACTGTAGACTCCAACAAACTAACCATAACAACCCCAAACAGTTCTGGTCTTCAATTAATAAACTCCTTTCCCCAGGAACCACCAAAACTCCCACCCCTCTTAATGCTGACCCAGACAACCCCCACCAAACTGCTAATACTTTTAACTCTTTCTTTATTGACTCTATCCAAACCCTAGCCAGACAAATGAACAACAACTATGTCTCCCCTCCTAGTAACCCTAAGGACACATCCTATAACTTTACACTACAACCTATCCCCACATCATTTATCTACAGACTTATTAACAAACTTAAACCTGGTACTCCTTCAGCTGACAAGCTCCCATCTCTACCTCCAAAGGTCTGCCAAAGTGATTGCATACCCTATATCCATACTCATAAATAGAACAATCCAAGAAGGAACCATCCCTGAGATCTGGAAAGTTTCCCATATTATTCCATTACATAAAGGGGTAACTCTATCGATTACTCCAACTACAGACCAATTGCTCTCCTTTCCCCAATAGCAAAATTATGGAAAATGTATTCACCGCAACTCCTACAACATCTCACCCTGCACAACATAATAGCAAACTGTCAACATGGTTTTAGACCTCATCACAGTACTACCACTGCTCTCTTATCTTTTGTAGAAACCATCAATAAGAATCGTAATAACAACCTTCTCTCTTCTGCTCTCTTTATTGACCTCTCCAAAGCATTTGATATGGTCAACCATTCCACCTTAATTAACATACTTGAATCCCTCTCCTTTGACAACCTTGCCACTAAATGGTTTAAATCTTACCTAAGCAACAGGCAACAAGCAGTTCTATGGGGAAATCAACTCTCTTCTCTCCTACCCATAAACATTGGTGTCCCTCAAGGCTCCATTCTTGGGCCACTTCTCCCTTTTCATTAATGATCTCCACTCTGCTATCCTTCAAGCTACCTGCATCCAATATGCAGACGACTCTACCCTTATCTGCTCTGCTTCTTCTCCTTCTGAACTCTGCTCACGTACTCAAAAGATCTTCAACTCAGTTGAAACATGGTTCTATAAACGTTCCCTCTTACTAAATGCCAAAAAAACTAAACTTCTTCTCTTTACTCCCACCACCCGATCCCCCTCCTTACACTTCACCATTTCCTCTAATAATGCCACGGTTATGACACCCGATCCTACAACAAAACTGTTAGGAATAACCATTGACAATAATCTCTCTTTTGATCAACACATTAATAACACAATTAAATCAGTCAACAGAAAAATAGGATCCCTATACCGAATTAAACCCTTCCTAACTGAATCTGCTAGAGCCAAGATTGCCCACTCCCATCTATTGTCAACACTTCTCTATGCTTCACCTATATTTACCAACCTTAAGAAAGCCAACCTTAATAAACTGGCTACATGCTACAATAACATCGCCCGCTTCGCCACTGGCAACCCCTTCAGAACCCACCACTGTATTAACCTGAAACAACTAGGCTGGCTGGAATTCCAAAACCTTCTGCTCATCGCCCAACTGAACATTGCCCACAAAATACTGCACCAGCCTTCAAACACCCCTATACTCTCAGAACTTTTAATACCATACAATAATCTTAACGTCCTTCGTTCTTCTAGAAAACTTATGGCTAAATTAACAAAGTCCAATAACTCAGCTGGTGATTCTCTTTTTTCTAGCACAGTAGGAAGGAACTGGAATCTACTACCCAGTGACATAACACTAACCTCATCACTACCCAGTGACATAACACTAACCTCATCACTACCCAGTGACATAACACTAACCTCATCACTACCCAGTGACATAACACTAACCTCATCACTACCCAGTGACATAACACTAACCTCATCACTACCCAGTGACATAACACTAACCTCATCACTGCCCAGTGACATAACACTAACCTCATCACTACCCAGTGACATAACACTAACCTCATCACTGCCCAGTGACATAACACTAACCTCATCACTACCCAGTGACATAACACTGACCTCATCACTGCCCCTCTTCAAACAAAGAATAAAAGAACACTTGAAAAGTCACTGGCTCTGTTCCTGCACTAAACCTGACTAAATTTCTACCCCACTCTATCTCATTACTCCCCCACATCTCTCTCCCTCTTCCCTGAACAACTATCCTTTTTTTTCACTTACTTCTTTTCCTCTTCACTGAACGTTTGCTTAATCCTTCTTATCCTTTCTTTTTTACTTTACTCTTACTTTCCTCCCACTTCCTCTCCCTACTCACCTTTCCCTGATTTTTGCTTCTCAGTAGTTTAGTTTGTTTATAGGAAATGATATCAGTTCCTATTTGTAAACTGTTTTTGCATACTAACTTTTCTTTATTGTCTTTACATTTATCCTGGTGTTTTTGTTGTATTTGACTTCAAATGTATGTTTTTTTGTATATACTGTGGAGCTTTTCTCCCCGGGCCTCTACTGAAAATGGAAATAAATCCAGCTAGACTAGCCCGGTCAACAAATGTAAAATAAAATAAATAAATATATATATATATATATATATATATATATATATATATATATATATATATATATATATCTCCATTTCATTTGAGACATTGATCCCTGAAAAGGCTAAGGGATCCAATATGGTGTAGTCATCAAAGAAATGCAGTCCTATAGAATAATAGAGGTTCAGCTGATAGACATGTCAGGAAAGAACCAAAATCATAAGACTATAATAAGAACAAAAATAAATGTTGACATCACCTGTAAAGGCTTTAAAGAGAATATTGCCAACAATTTACTGAAAACAAAAAGTCCCCCAGTTGCTTGTAAACTAACTGCAATCAGGTGCAGTAGCACCAGGGTTGTTCTGTTACTTCTCTGCTACATTTGCATTTTTCCTGTCAGTAAAAGATTCTGCCAGAACTAGACTGACTAGCTTAGAGTCAGTATATATATTCTGACCCATAAGCTAGTAAAGCTTTTGATAGCAGAAACTGACGTGCACATTAATCTCATTACTGTGCCCGTTGTTATTATAATCATGACAAATAGACAAACTCCATCAATGTGCTATCCAGGAAAATGTATTGATTAGGTGCTTTTGTCAGCAATACAAAGACTTCATCAGAATAATAAACCTCAGTCACAGTCATATTTAAATAAAACAAAGTCCAGATCACTTGACAACAAACCAACTATAACATTCATTTCACTCTATTATGTTTACTGTATAAAATACATTTGACATATAATCATTCAAACTAAGTGCCTTATGTGCCTCCAAAGCAAGTGACCAAAATAATTCTGTTTGTTTTAACTAATTTTGCCAATTATCACCCCTTTCAAAAAAGAGGACCTTTTCAAGAACAAAGAAAATAAATTTATAAAATTAGAACAGTGTTCCCTATATTTTTCTAGGATATAAAATGAAGAACACTATATGCAAGTTGCTAAATAAACAATACAAGTCATATTACAGTTAATAGCACCACTGGTATAAAATGTTTTCTCTCCAATAATGTATTTGCTGATTTTAATAAACTAGCATTGTTACCTCACAGCAAGAGGTTCTCCAGTTTGATTCTCGGCTTGGCTTGGGAGTGCCTTCTGTGTGGAGTCTGCATGTCCTCCCTGCGGTTGGGTAGCGTTCGAAAGACATGTGTGTGTAAATGGGCGTGCCTTTGTTGAAGGTTGGGCGTTGAGCTGGCACCAGCATTTCGTAAAAATCTACTGCCAATCATTAGCGGACCGGAGTTCAGCTGTGGCGACCCCTTACCAGGAAAAAGCGAAAGACAAACAATAAACTTACACTGCCTGCAAATGCCACATCAGAATGTCCCATTTTTGTTCTTATTGTGACAAATTTGCTCCCTCTTCTAAAAAATAATATTTAATAATGCTGTCACCTTTTGGTGCTGCACCATGGTGGTTGTGCTGTGGTAGCATTGTCGCCTCACAGTAAAACGCTGTCCGGTTCAATTCTCAGCTAGAGCATCTTCTGTGTGGAGACATGCGTGAATGGGCATACCTTCAGTTGTGCGTCAGGGCTGGTAACTCGGCACGTAAAAATCAACTACCAATCATTAGCGGACCAGAGTTGCGCTGTGGTGACCCCTAACCGGGAAAAGCCGAAAGACACAACAACAACAACAACAACCTAATTTTTCACTATACCCTTCAAAATGATTAAAAGCCTTCCAATGTTTTAAAAAGTTTGGGTTTTAATAGTTGGTTGATTTCTTAGTCATGTAGCTGTCCTGTTCCACTTCTGGTTTTTGGTTTTATGACAGACATCATTTAATCAAAAATATATAAGGTTATTTGCAAGGCCAATGGCACTGAGCGCAACATTAAACAGGTGGAATAGCAGACATACTCACACTTGTGATAGAAGACTGTATCCTGGACTACAAACTGACAGTTCATTTACAATACTGTGTGTGGAGCGAGATGCATCTTCTTTAACACTATTATGATGAATGACATTAGCATCTAATCTTTATAATATGTTTTCATGTAATATCTGCCTTCTGCCTTTACTGGATATTGTTTTATGGCTGTCTGGTTGCTGTACAGTTTCAGCAGTTCCCCTCCTCACTGCCGCTGTAGGAATTGTTTCTTCTCCTACCCGAGTATGGCCCCAACCCTCTTTAAAATTGCTAGGTGTTTTTACCTTCTTACTAACTTTTCGAAACTTTCCAACCATTTCACATTGTGTCATGTACCTGCACAGGCATCTGTTAAAATGTTTTTCAACTTACTCAGTAATATCAAACAATGATAAGGTAAACATGTCTCTTAATAAAAGATTTCTATTTCCATAATGATACCAGGCATTAGGAAGTTAAAAAATAGTGTAGCCTTAGTTATCAGCAATACTGCCAACATTTTACAAATAATTAGCTGCCTGTGTGGACATTGTTCTACTGAACATGTACTCTAGTGCACATCTTTATTGCATTAATAAAATACCAACAGATGATATGTGTAACAGGCTTTACACTCAAATTAAGATTAGAATGCAGACTGGCAATAAATGCTTTATGAAAAGCTGAACACATCAGTACAAACAGGCTGGGGTGACATCAAGAATAATACCCAGTCACCTGCAAGCTGCCACACATCATGGCATTTACCGACCTCTTTGGAGAAATCTTAATTCCTTCAATTATCATGTCAGTCTCTCTGAAGACCTTTCTAACTACTATGACAACATCTGGGTAAATTATATCTATAATCATACCAAGACCCTTTATAACAGACCGTCTTTATTGTTACTCCACCATTGTTTCTCAAAATGGCAAAGCTTCATTTGTTTAAGGGTAATGCCAAACCATTATTGTTACATCAATTGAAGGTTGTATTTGGTCCTGTGTGAGGAATCAGTGTAACTGCTAGGCAGATGACAAAGCTTCTTAGCTTGTCTTCAGCTTGTGAGCCAAAGGCATTTGTCTGGTACCAAGATGTCAGAAAGGATGCCAGAAGCATTGGCCCAAGTGGAGAATCCTTTGGCACTCTTTGTCTCTCCAGTGGCCAGGTCAGCTAACATGGACACCGTAACAATCATGTTTAACATGTGAGTTTTATGTGATCACCAGGCTTCATTCCAGTAGACAACATAAATATTAACTTTGATTATTACATTTGTATATAATTCCTGTTTGGAGTAAAAGCAAGACATGTATGTTCTGTGATGATTAAATAAATCAGAAGGAAAAAAGGTAAAAAGTGCTGCATCACATTAATGTACAGATTCATTTCATGCTATTTCCTGCTCCCCTACAACGTCAATGTTCACAAACTTTATAATTTTTAGAAAACTGATAACACATTAATATGTTTGTAAAATAACTAATAAAGTAAATGATTTACAATAAGTGAAAGTCAGTGTTCCCTTAATAGAATATGTTATATGCCTTGGTGTGTCAGCAGTGATGTGTCTTGGTGTGTCAGGAATAATATGTCCTGGTGTGTTAGGAATGATATGTCCTGGTGTGTTAGGAATGATATATCCTTGTGTGTCAGGAATGATATGTCCTGGTGTGTTAGGAATGATATATCCTTGTGTGTCAGGAATGATATATCCTTGTGTATCGGGAATTATATGTCCTGGTGTATTAGGAATGATATGTCCTGGTGTGTTAGGAATTATATATCCTTGTGTGTCAGGAATGATATGTCCTGGTGTGTTAGGAATGATATATCCTTGTGTGTCAGGAATGATATGTCTTGGTGTGTTAGTTATGATATATCCTTGTGTGTGGGGAGTGATATGGCCCAGTGTGTCAGGAATGATATGTCCTGATGAATCAGGAATGATATGTCCTGGTGTGTTAGGAATGATGTGTCCTGGTGTGTTAGGAATGATATTTCCTGGTGTGTTAGGAATGATATGTCCTGGTGTCTCAGGAATGATGTACACTGGTGTGTTAGGAATTATGGGAAAAATAAGCATTTCATTTTTAAGAGTTTCTATATTTTAGTTTTGCACTGTCCACTTTCCCATAAAAAGTGGCACTTATAATGTAAAATCTGTTCACTCTACTCTGCTATGGGAGACAATACTATTAAACTGTAGGAAAACTTGTTCTAATTCACATTTATTTCTCTAATCCTAAATTGTTGCTAATTGAAGAGTGAATTCCTCTACAATAGCTCAAGTCCGAAGAACTCAAAGATGACTGTCTTGAAGCCATGGAACCACGAAACTTTTATCCCACAATCCACCCTCAAACCTGAATGTGAGCTCGGACATGCAGCTGCTATATCTTACCTGAACATGAGCTCGGAAATGCAGCTGCTATATCTTACCTGAATTTGAGCTCGGAAATGCAGCTGCTATATCTTACCTGAATTTGAGCTTGGAGATGCAGCTGCTATACCTTACCTGAATGTGAGCTCGGAGATGCAGCTGCTATATCTTACCTGAATGTGAGCTCGGAGATGCAGCTGCTATACCTTACCTGAATGCATGATTTGAGTCTGAGTGAGGTTCAGAGCTGCTGCTGTAGGAAAGGAATGGATGGGGTTGGGAGTGTAGATTAGGACAGCAATGAAGAAGGAGATTTAGGTTTAGGGAGGGAGATATTAGGGTAAGAGAGGACAGTAGTGGGGAATTTTAGGTGTAGAAGCAGGACAGGAGTTTTAGGGTTAGGGACTGGGAAAATAGTTTTATCATTACAGAGCAATGTGAGACTTTAGGCTTAGGGACTTCCAGAGTTAGCAAAAGATTCAGGTTAGGAGCTGGTGTTGGAGAGTCTAAAGAGTTCATTAAGACTGAGTTGATAGCAGAGTACTTGTCATTGAGGCAAATAGCAGGAAGCAAGTGTGTCCCAAGAGTGTTAGCAGTGGACTCATATGTAACGTATGATTTTGAAAATACTATAATTAGAAGGGAAGGTCAAGGAATTAACCTGGAAAATAGCCATTTTGGAATGGCAAAAGGATAAAATCATTTGTCAAAGGTAAGGAGTTAATTTTTCTTGACAAATCTGATAAAATTTGGCAGTTAGCTCATAGAGGACAGAAGTCTTGTTGTTTTTCAACTTGAGACAGATAAGTGGTACGTATGTTAAAGCAGACTAGAGTGACAGAGACCACTAAAGACACATGGCTTAGGTGACTTATAAAGCTTGTTAAAATAATTTGTGGATAAAGGAGGTAAGTGATCTATGATTATTTATGATATATTGATTCATCTTCCAGAGAAGGAGCGTCATTTCTGCAGGAATTTGATATTTTATATGATGCTATTAACTTTCCTGTTTTGCTTGAAGTGGAGGAGGGCTCAACTTTGTTCTTAATAATCTGGAGTTTAAGCAACTGCCCTGTTACATGCCTAGTTTTAAAATCATAATGAAAACAAAAATGCAGAAAGGTAGCAGTCTGGCGATACAAATCCACAAAATGTGAAGAGGTTTGAACGCAAAATTAGTTTAATAAAGTAGCGTTTTCGCTGCTTGAAAAATCCGCAGCTTCTTCAGAAAAACTTAAAAACAAGCAGTGAAACTTTTTTTAAAAAGGTTTAGAGGAAGTGTTAAAATTACATCACTTCCTGTTGAGAACCTCATGACAACACGCTCATACTAAAAAATACTAAAAGCGCTCCAAAACATTAAACGGGCGCAAAGTTAGTTAAATAAAATACCATTTTCGCTGCTTAGAAAAATCTGCAGCTTCTTCACAAAAAACTCAGTTAAAACAAAAAAACAAAACTTTTTTAAAAGTTTTAGAGGAAGTGAGAAGTACATCACTTCCTGTTGAAATCTAATGGCAACACGCTCATACAAAAACATTACTAGATGAGCTCCAAGGATTAAAATGTAAGAAATGGCTAAATATTATAAAACAATACTAAATAAAATGGCAAGATTAAAGCAAAAGATAGAGAGAAATAAAAGTAAAAAGAAAAAAGATGTAAAAGATGTAAAGAGATGAAAAATGAAAGAATGAAAGAAAAAGGGGATGGAAATACAGGAGGGGAGAGGGGAGGAGGGAGGGGGGTGTGGTGGGGTGGGGCAGAGGGGAGGAAGAGGGGGAAGGGGTGAGGTGGGGTGGGGGTGGGTGTGAAGGGGAAGGGGAAGAGGGAAGAAAAGGAGGGAAAGAGGAGGGAGGGGGTGGGGAGAGGAAGGAGGCAAAGGGGAGAAAGGGGGTGGGGGGGAGGAATGGGCAGGATTTGGGGAAGGGAGAGCAGGAGGAAGGGGGAAACGAAGGAATCAGTAAATTTATCTAGTGTAACTCCTCATTTTTAGAACTGCTGAGATATTGCAGTTCTCATTCAACCCTGGATTATTAAATGCATTGAGTGTTATTTGCCATTGAAGTTCTTTTAATTCTAATAGACATGGGGTAGGGCCTCCCCTAATATTATTGGGTAAATGGTCAATGTCTATTAGAATTAAAAGAACTTCAATGGCAAATAACACTCAATGCATTTAATAATCCAGGGTTGAATGAGAACTGCAATATCTCAGCAGTTCTAAAAATGAGGAGTTACACTAGATAAATTTACTGATTCCTTCGTTTCCCCCTTCCTCCTGCTCTCCCTTCCCCCTCTTCCCCCCCAAATCCTCCCCATTCCCTCCCCACAATCCCCACCCCTTTCTCCCTTTCCCCTTCCTCTTCCCCCCCTCCTCCTCTTTCCCTCCTTTTCTTCCCTCTTCCCCTTCCCTCCCCTTCACACCCACCCCCACCCCACCTCACCCCCTACACACCCCCACCCCCTAAACCAACCCCTACCCCCTTTCCCTCCCCCTCTTCCTCTCCTCTCTACCCCCACCACACCCCCCTCCCCCTCCCTCCTCCCCTCTCCCCCCTCCTGTATTTCCATCCCCTTTTTTTCTTTCATTCTTTCATTTTTTCATCTCTTTACATCTTTTACATCTTTTTTCTTTTTACTTTTTATTTCTCTCTATCTTTTGCTTTAATCTTGCCATTTTATTTAGTATTGTTTTATAATATTTAGCCATTTCTTACACATTTTAATCCTTGGAGCTCATCTAGTAATGTTTTTGTATGAGCGTGTTGCCATTAGGATTTCAACAGGAAGTGATGTACTTCTCACACTTCCTCTAAAACTTTTAAAAAAGTTTTGTTTTTGTTTTAACTGAGTTTTTTGTGAAGAAGCTGCAGATTTTTCTAAGCAGCGAAAATGGTATTTTATTTAACTAACTTTGCGCCCGTTTAATGTTTTGGAGCACTTTTAGTATTTTTTAGTATGAGCGTGTTGTCATGAGGTTCTCAACAGGAAGTGATGTAATTTTAACACTTCCTCTAAACCTTTTTAAAAAAAGTTTCACTGCTTGTTTTTAAGTTTTTCTGAAGAAGCTGCGGATTTTTCAAGCAGCGAAAATGCTACTTTATTAAACTAATTTTGCGTTCAAACCTCTTCACATTTTGTGGATTTGTATCGCCAGACTGCTACCTTTCTGCATTTTTGTTTTCATTTTGGTTTGTTTTTTGCTTCTCCAGTATTTGTTAGTTTTAAAATCATAGTTCAATACTTTGTAAAACTATTTATCATCGCTTACATGTGATATAGAAGAAATAAGCCTCATACAATTTTTTAAATCATTAAGATCTAAAAGTAATGAATTTCTACATAATTTCAAGTATTTTATAACTTCAAATATTCTTTTGTTGTAGATGAATTTCATGTGTTTTATTCAAAGAAATGGATTAATTAACATTTCCAGTATGTTTTGATATGTTGACCTAATCTGTCCATATTTATTAATCAGGAGATGATTAGGGAAAAACTGGCATTAGTTGTGTACATACACTGATAACAGAGTTACAAAGCATCAGTTTCCTTGTGATAGAACCTGAATGAATGAATGAATAATATTATATGAGTCCTGCTGATACCAGAAAAAAATACAGATCATTCAATAGCTTATACTTACAGCAGATATGTGTAAAACCTTATTAATGGGATTTCTAATTCCCCATATGTTCTGTAATAATTTATAATAAAACACTGCAGAGTCTGTAATTCAGTATCTAAAATGAAATCCTCCTATTGTAATAAGCACATTAATATGGATACTACCATCTGCATTTAGCCAGCAAACAGATAGTAGTAAAATCTTCCCTCCAAGATAATAGTCTCTAACATGTCATTCCACCCTTTTATGTATTATTATTATTATTATTATTATTATTATTATTACTATTATTAATTACAAGTTCAGGTTTATATGAAATACTTGGATTTGTGCATTCACTTGGACCACTCCTCTTTGGCATTTACTTCTCAGAACTCAAAGACAATGCTGGTTGACCAAGTCTGCAGATAACAGTTCCTCCAAGAGAGCCTGACCTGAACAAACAGCTAATGCCAAAACCATGGACAAAAGTAAATGCTAGGAAGTGTTTAATCACATCCTTCAGTTAGCATGATTTCTCTTCTAATCTGGAAAACTATGTTGACAATAAACAGTCCTATGATCGCTATGTACACACTGTTTTAACAAACTAATTTTATTGCATGGCTTATATCTAAGAGTATTGTATCCAGATCCTAGGATGTAGTCACTGGACTGTACTTAGCACTCATTTGACCAATCACTTAGTATAACACCCCTTTCGGTATATACCTGTCCAAACATTTGTCACAACTGGAACAACCACAGTACTTTCTCACAAAAAAAATCAAGGGTGTAAATCGTAAAAAGTACGCAGACCATCTTAAAGTCTTGTCACTCTTCTTAATATCATACAGGTAACTGAGAATCAACCTGTGCCTCAGGTACAGAGCTTCAAAAGACGTTATTCTATCAGACATATTACACATTCACAAGTCCAGTGGTATCATAAACACCTGCTCAGAATTACAACATAAATTGAACATGTTGGAGGGATAGATATGCATCACAAAGAATGCAACTTCTTCGCAATCACCTTTTTGTCTACATAAAACAAAGCACCTCTCTAACACTATTCAAATGTAAACTGGATGAATGGATTCGTAACTGCAAAGTCACTTCTGGTTTAGCACCCTTGTCCCTCATGAATAGGGACAAGTAAATATTCTGTTCATTTCTGGGCTACAAACTTCATGGGAATGTATGGTTAGGCTTCTAATGCTCCTGTGGCCCTGTCAATAAGTAACAATGAAGCTATGATTAAACCATTTGTAAGAATTTATTGTCTGGATATGGCCTGGTGACAAGTGATTCTTACTGTAAAAGCCTATTTTCTTTTTTGTTTATGTTTTTTCTACTTCTTTAACACACAGAGTTTATAAAATAATGAATTCTGGGAAACATCATCATTTACAGACAATCTTATAACCAGATATCTTGTCACTGTAGTTGCATGTCAACAATTCAGAAAAATCCAATCATTCATTCAAGTGCATAATTACCTGATAATACTGAAGATCATGATTAAATAAGTGAAAATTAAAGTACTCTGTTCTTTGAGATGAAGAAAAATATTGTTCCTGCTAGAAAAAGCACCCTCTGAAAAAGAGAGAAACCAGAAATGTTACAAAAAAATCTTTTTGGGGGGGGGGGGGGTTCAAGGAAAGAGGAACAGAAGGGGAAGGGGTGGCTTGAAAAAATTAAAAGGAAAGTTCCCTCTGAATTTCACTAAAATAGGCAGTGATTTTAGAATAATGAGGAAGGTGTAATTACCCACAGAGTTTGGAATGATGAGGAAGGTGTAATTGCCCACATATTTTAGAATGATGAGGAAGGTGTAATTACCCACTGATTTTGGAATGATGATGAAGGTGTAATTACCCACTGATTTTAGAATGATGAGGAAGGTGTAATTACCCACTGATTTTAGAATGATGAGGAAGGTGTAATTACCCACTGATTTTAGAATGATGAAGAAGGTGTAATTACCCACTGATTTTAGAATGATGAGGAAGGTGTAATTACCCACTGATTTTAGAATGATGAGGAAGGTGTAATTACCCACAGATTTTGGAATGATGAGGAAGGTGTAATTACCCACTGATTTTAGAATGATGAGGAAGGTGTAACTACCCACAGATTTTGGAATGATGAGGAAGGTGTAATTACCCACTGATTTTAGAATGATGAGGAAGGTGTAATTACCCATTGATTTTAGAATGATGAGGAAGGTGTAATTACCCATTGATTTTAGAATGATGAAGAAGGTGTAATTACCCACTGATTTTGTAATGGTGAGGAAGGTGTAATTACCCACAGATTTTGGAATGATGACAAAGGTGTAATTACCCACTGATTTTGGAATGATGAGGAAGGTGTAATTACCCACAGAGTTTGGAATGACGAGGAAGGTGTAATTACTCACTGATTTTGTAATGGTGAGGAAGGTGTAATTACCGACATATTTTGGAATGATGAGGAAGGTGTAACTACCCACAGATTTTGGAATGATGAGAAAGGTGTAATTACCCACTGATTTTAGAATGATGAGGAAGGTGTAATTACCCATAGATTTTAGAATGATGAGGAAGGTGTAACTACCCACTGATTTTAGAATGATGAGGAAGGTGTAATTACACACTGATTTTAGAATGATGAGGAAGGTGTAATTACCCACTGATTTTAGAATGTTGAGGAAGGTGTAACTACCCACAGATTTTGGAATGATGAGGAAGGTGTAATTACCCACTGATTTTAGAATGATGAGGAAGGTGTAACTACCCACAGATTTTGGAATGATGAGGAAGGTATAATTACCCACTTTTTTTAGAATGATGAGGAAGGTGTAATTACAGACAGATTTTGGAATGATGAGGAAGGTATAATTACCCACTGATTTTGTAATGGTGAGGAAGGTGTAATTACCCACTGATTTTGTAATGGTGAGGAAGGTGTAATTACCCATAGATTTTTGAATGATGAGGAAGGTGTAATTACCCACTGATTTTAGAATGATGAGGAATATGTAACTACCCACAGATTTTGGAATGATGAGGAAGGTGTAATTACCCACTGATTTTAGAATGATGAGGAAGGTGTAATTACCCATTGATTTTAGAATGATGAGGAAGGTGTAATTACCCAATGATTTTAGAATGATGAGGAAGGTGTAATTACCCACTGATTTTAGAATGATGAGGAAGGTGTAATTACCCACAGATTTTGGAATGATGAGGAAGGTGTAATTACCCACTGATTTTAGAATGACGAGGAGGGTGCAATTATCCACTGATTTTAGAATGATGAGGAAGGTGTAATTACCCACATATTTTTGAATGATGAGGAAGGTGTAATTACCCACTGATTTTAGAATGATGAGGAAGGTGTAACTACCCACAGATTTTGGAATGATGAGGAAGGTGTAATTACCCACTGATTTTAGAATGACGAGAAAGGTGCAATTACCCACTGATGTTAGAATGATGAGGGAGTTGTAATTACCTACTGATTTTAGAATGATGAGGAAGGTGTAATTACCCACAGATTTTGGAATGATGAGGAAGGTGTAACTACCCACAGATTTTGGAATGATCAGGAAGGTGTAATTACCCACTGATTTTAGAATGATGAGGAAGGTGTAACTACCCACAGATTTTGGAATGATGAGGAAGGTGTAATTACCCACTGCTTTTAGAATGATGAGGAAGGTGTAATTACCCACTGATTTTAGAATGATGAGGAAGGTGTAATTACCCACTGATTTTAGAATGATGAGGGAGTTGTAATTACCTACTGATTTTAGAATGATGAGGAAGGTGTAATTACCCACAGATTTTGGAATGATGAGGAAGGTGTAATTACCCATTGATTTTAGAATGATGAGGAAGGTGTAATTACCCACATATTTTGGAATGATGAGGAAGGTGTAATTACCCACTGATTTTAGAATGATGCGGAAGGTGTAATTACCCACTGATTTTAGAATGATGAGGAAGTTGCAACTACCCACAGATTTTGGAATGATGAGGAAGGTGTAATTACTCACATATTTTGGAATGATGAGGAAGGTGTAATTACCCACTGATTTTAGAATGATGAGGAAGGTGTAATTGCCCACTGATTTTAGAATGATGAAGATGGTGTAATTACCCACTGATTTTGTAATGGTGAGGAAGGTGTAATTACCCACTGATTTTAAAATGTTGAGGAAGGTATAATTATCCACTAATTTTAGAATGATGAGGAAGGTGTAATTACTCACAGATTTTGGAATGATGAGGAATGTGTAATTGCCCACTGATTTTAGAATGATGAAGAAGGTGTAATTACCCACTGATTTTGTAATGGTGAGGAATGTGTAATTACCCACTGATTTTAGAATGATGAGGAAGGTATAATTACCTACTAATTTTAGAATGATGAGGAACTTGTAATTACTCACAGATTTTGGAATGATGAGGAAGGTGTAATTACCTACTGATTTTGTAATGGTGAGGAAGGTGTAATTACCCACTGATTTTGTAATGGTGAGGAAGGTGTAATTACCCACTGATTTTAGAATGATGAAGAAGGTATAATTACCCACTAATTTTAGAATGATGAGGAAGGTGTAATTACTCACAGATTTTGGAATGATGAGGAAGGTGTAATTACCCACTAATTTTGTAATGATGAGTAATGTGTAATTACCCACTGATTTTAGAATGATAAGGAAGGTGTAATTACTCACTGATTTTGTAATGGTGAGGAAGGTGTAATTACCCACTGATTTTAGAATGATGAGGAAGGTGTAATTACCCACTGATTTTAGAATGATGAGGAAGGTGTAATTACCCACTGATTTTAGAATGATGAGGAAGGTGTCTGTGTTTCTGAAATAATGCTCAATGCACATACTGTAATGACTGCATCTTCTGAGGAATTAAAAGCCAGTCCAGTTTCTTTTGAAAAGAGACCTGCAATCATTTTCTGTGGGAAATCACTGCTGGCATGATTTGTAAGTGTATACCAGTAGTAATTCCATTATTTTGGGAGATGTTTCCCCTTTGCCGAGTCAATGCAATCATGCTGCATACATAAATAGGGGGCTTGACCCCCACCATCACGGGGAGGATGCAGGGGGTCTTGCTCCCCTGCAAAAACATTTGCAGTTTTATTTTCCCTCTCTTTTTATATTTTGGGAATTTGTTTATTTTACTTTTAGTAGAAATATAGTATTTGATTTAGTTTTAAGATAGATGTGATTCTGCCATTTGTGTCTGTGACTAAAGGTTGCATACTAGTATGTGTGGGTATACTTAAAAATTTTGAATTACTCAAATGTTGACATCCCTAACACTGAAACAATAAAATAAAAAGTTAGTAATAACCTCTGTTCATGCACAAAAATGATAAAAAACATAATTTTTTGCAGGGGGAAGCCCCACTCCCTGCAAAGCTGACAACCCCTGCTAATTAT
>NC_056749.1:84016050-84108550 GCF_019279795.1 Protopterus annectens
CAATTTGGAGGTCAGTAGGCAGTATATGCAGCTACTGATTGACTATTTTTTACCGGAGGAGAATGAGTTAATTAAAAGTATCAAGATACAGAGATCGGACATGTGTGGTATGTTTCCTGATGCTTTAACTATGCCTTTGTTTGAAAGTTTGCTGGACGGCGTTTCGGCGCTCGAACGCAAACTATTACAACAGAAACAGAATAAAATTAGACGTGACCATAAGGATTTTTCCTTGGGCCACGTCTTTATTTGGCCGAGACATGATGGCAGACACAGTGATAAAGTGAATATTGAGGGGGGTGAAATATGTAATGGACACAATGTGCAAAGGGAAATTAATGGTGTTTTAAAATCTAGTAATAGTCAGTTGACACATGCTGACAGAATCAATCATTCTACCAATAATGTCACTGGTTTCACTTTAAATGTAAGAGGTAACATCAGCACTCAGGATAAAACACATGAGGCTTTTTCTGAAGCTGAACCTCGACATAGTGAAGGATTGAAGAGGTTAGCGGATATAGATACTGATACTGAGGATGTAATTAGCATTAT
This sequence comes from Protopterus annectens, assembly GCF_019279795.1. Lineage (NCBI taxonomy): Eukaryota > Metazoa > Chordata > Ceratodontiformes > Protopteridae > Protopterus > Protopterus annectens. The sequence goes on from NC_056749.1 coordinate 84,016,606, forward strand.
ACATACCGAAGATGAGATGTGTAGTGGTAATGATGTTTCAGCACAAAATAAAGCACACACTGAGTCTACAGCAACTAATTTATATCCCAGTATACGAGTTGTAAATAGGGTGGTGAATCAAGAGAAAATAGACAATGCTGAGGTAGTCAGACCCAAGTTAATTAATAATAAAAACACTAGTATGGATAGTACAACCAGTGGAGAGATCCCTTTTCCCCTACCTGTGAGGAAGGACAGAGGTATGAAGAGAGGGCGCTCTCTGAGCAGAGGGCGACAGAAAAGGAAGGGTTCAGGAGACTTTCAACCTCAACCACAATACACCATAAAGAAAATGTGGAAAAACAAAATAGGGCAGCAGTATTGACAGAAAGAGACTTAATTAATAACAGTACGAAGAATGATAATTCTCTAGTATTTAACATATCTAGTTATGAATTGACATATCATGAGATGGAATTACTGAATAAAGGACTCAACTTTATTCCAAGTGGTAATAGCAATTTAGCAGATACAATATTAGATACAAGGATGTTCTGTAGGAATTTAATGCTAAAGATATTATTTCCTAGTAACGCTGTAACAACTGAGGATGGAAGAGAGACAGTGCCAACATTCAGGAAACTAAGTAGTTTTACACCTACACACCACCCATTGGTGGAAGCTTACTTGAAGTTAACAGAAGATGAGCTCCACAAATATTATACTAACAACACACACAGTAAGAGAAGGGACAATCTTAGTAGGAAAGAGAGGGAAAGCCTACGGAATCTACAGATGAACAACAACATAGTTATTAGACCTGCGGACAAAGGAGGACAGGTTGTGATTATGGATACCACTTGTTATTACAAAGCTATGTTGAATCTGTTAAATGATAATTTTTACCTAAGAATTGATGGTGAGGCTGTGATCATGATAGTATTACATGTTGGGAATACCTTATTGGATATGTTCCATGGTGGCATTATTGAGAAGGAGTTATTTGAATATCTTAAGATCTCGAACCCTCTGGTTCCCATGGTACAAGGTTTTCCAAAAATACATAAGAGTGCCAGTGAACCACCCATGAGACCAGTGGTCTCTGGACAAGGTTGGATAACTGAACACATCTCAGTATACATTGAGAAACATTTACGTCCTATTTTAAACAACAACTCTATTATATTAAGAGATTCAAAGCATTTCTTAATTGATTTATATGAATGCATAAACAAGATAGTGGATGTTGATGATTTGGTATTAGTTACACTTGATATCCAATCATTGTTTACAGTGCTACCCAATGACATAGGCCGTGCATATATTAGTGAATATTTATCAAAGCATAGTGCATATACACCAGTATTGATTGACCTATTGACCCATTTTATGGATGTAGTATTGAGCAACAATGTGTTCATGTTCAATGACATAATATATCAACAGCAAGCTGGAGTTGCCATGGGTACGCCATGCGCGAACAGCTATGCGAACATGTTTTTAGCCCATTGGGAGAATGAAATACTGTTTAATACTGCTGAATATAAGGAATCTGTAGTATTTTACAGACGTTTTGTAGATGATGTCTTTCTGTTATGGAGAGGGGATATGCATTTGTTGAAGGGATTTCTAGAGATGATCAATAATCTAACTAGTTACTTGATATTTACAATGAACTATTCCACTGATAGGATAGATTTTTTGGATTTATTTGTTGAGAAATTAGGCAATGGCCTAATTAACACAGGCGTATATCGCAAACCCTGTCATTACAACACAATATTATCGAGAGATAGCATGCATCCACATTATATATTTAAGAACATTATAAGAGGACAAGGCATGCGTGTTTCTAGACTCAATGCCACTGATATAGGTTTTAAAACAGGGATTAATGACCTAAGAGATAGGTTGACAGAACGTGGTTATAATGACAAGGAGATTGATAACCAATTGTTTGATATATACGAATTGAGACAGGGTAGAGCAGCACCATACTATGGACCTGTACCAGAGAGGGCAAGCAGTTCGCGAACTATTAGGAAAGAGGTTAAGTTATCTATACCATATACTAATGATCATATGGTTCTCAAGGAGATATTTAGTAAACATTGGTCAGTTTTGTGCACAGATGATAAAATCAAACAAGTAGTAGGAGAGGAACCACAATTTATATTTAGGAACAAGTTGAACCTTAGGAGGTTGTTATGTTATTCTAACAAAGATAAACAACAGACAGCTTTCAGTTATACGAAAGCATGTGGTCATTGTAATCAATGTATATATATTGACAATGAAACGATATTCACCCATCCTGATTCCCATGTGCAATTTAGAACTCAGGTAGAGGCTATGTGCATGAGTATGAACATTGTATACCTGGCAGTCTGCCAGATATGCAGGGCATTCTATGTTGGCAAAACCAACCGCCAGTTTAAGGATAGAATACGTGAGCATATATACCATATGAGGAAAGGTAATATACACAATGCTCTAGCCAAACATGTGGTAGAGGTAGGTAGGACACATTGTTTTCTATTTAGGGCATTAGAAGTAATTAAACCTAGTATCAGAGGTGGGGACGTTAGAAACCACACTGAGGACAGGGAAAGTAAGTGGATTGTGAGATTAAGAGCTGATAGGGGCTCAGGCTTGAATGAAAGAGCCTCTATTAAACCAGCTCTGAAGAAGAGAAGGAATATTAATGTGAAATTTAGATAGCAAAGCTTCACATTATAGTGCTATTTCTATACATCTTTATACATTTGTATTATGTACTGTCCCATACAATCTACAATGAATGAGTTGTCATTAAAGATGCATTCTTGGTTTTTTATCAAATTTGATATATATTGGTATATGAAATGCTGAGATGTATGCACCTAGTGATGCTTATATAATTTATTATGGTCAATTATATATATCAACAACATAGATATGTTTTTTATATATACACATGTTTATATGTACAATTTTTATATATAGTACATTTTTATACAAATTACTCTTTTGTAGATCTTGTTCATAGTATAGCACGTTAGTGTTTTTAAAGAAACACATTTTTAAAGAAGCACATTTTTAAAAGCATATATTATGAGTTTGATTCATGCTTAATGTTCATATTGCACTATCCTTTTAGTGACAGTATATAGTTTTAAGAATCATGATTGTTTTATTGAATAATTGGATTATATTTCATGAATTGTATATAAAGGAATGATGGGTAGCAGTAATATGATCTGATGAAGCTCATTTTGGGTGAAAGCGCTTATCAACTGCATTTCTCTTTGTATTGTGTCTGTTACAATACTGTGGATTAAAACTTTATTACATTTGGAGTGTTCCTGTTCATTTGGTCTGCTGTACTCCACCACGGTTTGCTGCTTTGGTTCGTATTCTCACTATTATGTTCTAATTCTCTTCCTTTACCAACTTTAATACACTGGTGTATATCGGAAGCTCGAATGCTGATAACTTCGAACACCAAAACCTCGAAGTTGGAAGTCCGAAGACTGAAAATAACAAAGCCATGGAACATCGAATTCTTTCCCAGGGAAAGAATTTGGTGGGCCGTTTCTGCGGCTTTGCTATTTCCTCCACTGTGATCTGATCTTGGAGTTGGAATATTTAAGTAGGGGGGGTGCCCCCCACATAAGAAATAGTTTGTAGTGTTTGTATATTTCGCATTTTGTACTGGAACAGCAATTTTCTTTTTCCCTGGGAAAAAAATCGCTATTCTCAGTCTTCGGAATATTCAGCTTTTGAGGTTATGGGTTAGATGTTTTCACATTCGAAGTTTTGACACTTCGATTATGTGATATAGACCCTAATACACTACACATGTTTAAAGAAGCAGAATAAACAACTGGATTTAGTAACACCAATTTTCTTTTATCTTCACTCACATACAACGCACCTTTTTTTACTGGTTTAATCTTGAACTCCATATGAAAGAAAACATCAAGTGCAAAATTTCCTTTTCATATTTTAATGGGATAATATAAATGTTTGACATATATGCTATTTCTCATTAATACCGAATTCACCCGATAAAATTATTCCTGAACAATAATCTATATATCTTCCTCAGAAGGTACAATAATCTATATTTCCTCCGCAGAAGGTATATTACTTTCATTTCTTTCATCGACCCTTCCCATTGCATCATAGCTACATAATTTTATCCAAATTTAACTCCTAGCAAAGACACTTCATTCATTGAAAAATATACACTCCCACTTTTCACATCATCCAAACCCTTGCTTTTATCTTTATTTAAGGTCATTCCCATTTCCTTTAAACAGCCATTCAGGCAACCCAACTCTTCCCTCATTTATATTTTGTTCTTAGCAACAACAGCTATATGATCTGTATATGTCAAAACTACCAGTATCACCACCTCCTTTTGCATCACGTCATTTTATAAGCTACTTCACTATCGCATTCATTACCAATGCAAACAATATCCCACTTGTGGGACATCCTTGTCTTATACCACAGTTTATGCATATTTCTTTACTCAGACACACGTTCACTAACACTCTCGCTCTATTATTTTGATATGCTGACATAAACTCTACTAATCCTATTACTTATTCCATACTTCTCCGTAACATCCCACAATGTATCATGCCCTACTGTATCAAACACCTTGCTAATATCGCCTGCCATAAGTTTCACATCCTCACTTTGATTAGAACATTAAGTTAAATGGGAGTGGATTTGGCACAATGATTAAGGCCTTCACCTCATAGACACAAAGTACAGAGTTTATATCTGACCTTAGGATACTGGTTAGGCTTAAAATGGCCCTCCAGGGCAGTTTGCCTAATATTCACCTATGAATCTATACATCATTCACAGTTTGTCTCACATCCAATAACAATTGTTGAAATCTCTTCCCATTTATACCACATATAGTTACTTCCATAATATCTTTCATTCTTCCTTCCAGTCTACTCTGTTTTATTCCCATAAAAATCTTATAATCCTTGTTGTTTAGTGTGATGGGTCTCCAATTTTTTATCTTATTCTTGTCGTATTGCTTCCATATTAATTTTAATATCTCACCACATATCACTTCATAAACTAAACCTTCCTTCAACCATGCATTCAGTACATTTATAAAATACCATCTTTACTCTTCCATTCATTTCTTGTACATTCCATAACCTATAGCATCTGTGCCTTATATTGAATCAACATTTACTTTCTTAAGGAGTTCATCCATTTAACTAATAGTAATTTTCTTTTCAACTTCTTCTCAACTCATTCTGGGAATTATTTCCTTTACATTCTCACTTATTTTCTAGCCTGTTACTCTTATACATATTTTCCACATGCTGTACTACAATACTCATAATTTGCTCTTTTGTTTGTTTTTACCTCTCCTTTTACATTTTTCATTTCACTCATTACACTAATGTCCTCCTTTACTATTTTACGCAAATAAGCAGAAACCACCACCATTCTGCCTTGTAAATAAAATCTCTTCCTAAACAGTAATGCCTTCATTTTTCTCATTTTTATATCTTTTTCCATATCATAATACTCTCTTGTATTATTCTCTAAATTCTCTAATACATTTCCATATCATAACACTCTCTTGTATTAGTCTCTAAATTCTCTAATACATTACCATATCATAACACTCTCTTGTATTAGTCTCTAAATTCTCTAATACATTACCATATCATAACACTCTCTTGTATTAGTCTCTAAATTCTCTAATACATTACCATATCATAACACTCTCATGTATTAGTCTCTACATTCTCTAATACATTACCATATCATAACACTCTCTTGTATTAGTCTCTAAATTCACTAATATATTACCATATCATAGCACTCTCTTGTATTAGTCTCTAAATTCTCTAATACATTTCCATATCATAGCACTCTCTTGTATTAGTCTCTAAATTCTCTAATACATATCCATATCATAACACTCTCTTGTATTGTTCTGTAAATTCTCTAATACATTACAATATCATAACACTCTCTTGTATTAGTCTCTAAATTCTCTAATACATTACCATATCATAACACTCTCTTGTTTTAGTCTCTAAATTCTCTAATACATCTCCATATCATAACACTCTCTTGTATTAGTCTCTAAATTCTCTAATACATTACCATATCATAACACTCTCTTGTATTGTTCTTTAAATTCTCTAATACATTACCATATCATAACACTCTCTTGTATTAGTCTCTAAATTCTCTAATACATTACCATATCATTACACTCTCTTGTATTAGTCTCTAAATTCTCTAATACATCTCCATATCATAACACTCTCTTGTATTATTCTGTAAATTCTCTAATACATTACCATATCATAACACTCTCTTGTATTATTCTGTAAATTCTCTAATACATTACCATATCATAACACTCTCTTGTATTAGTCTCTAAATTCTCTAATACATTTCCATATCATAACACTCTCTTGTAGTATTCTCTAAATTCTCTAATACAGTACCATATCATAACACTCTCTTGTATTATTCTGTAAATTCTCTAATACATTACCATATCATAACACTCTCTTGTATGTCTCTAAATTCTCTAATACATTACCATATCATAACACTCTCTTGTATTAGTCTCTAAATTCTATAATACATTTCCATATCATAACACTCTCTTGTATTATTCTCTAAATTCTCTAATACATTACCATATCATAACACTCTATTGTATTAGTCTCTAAATTCTCTAATACATTACCATATCATAACACTCTCTTGTATTAGTCTCTAAATTCTCTAATACATTACCATATCATAACACTCTCTTGTATTAGTCTCTAAATTCTCTAATACATCTCCATATCATAACTCTCTCTTGCATTAGTCTCTAAATTCTCTAATACATTACCATATCATAACACTCCCTTGTATTAGTCTCTAAATTCTCTAATACATTTCTATATCATAACACTCTCTTGTATTAGTCTCTAAATTCTCTAATACATTACCATATCATAACACCCTCTTGTATTAGTCTCTAAATTCTCTAATACATCTCCATATCATAACACTCTCTTGTATTAGTCTCTAAATTCTCTAATACATTACCATATCATAACACCCTCTTGTATTAGTCTCTAAATTCTCTAATACATTACCATATCATAACACTCTCTTGTATTAGTCTCTAAATTCTCTAATACATCTCCATATCATAACAATCTCTTGTATTAGTCTCTAAATTCTCTAATACATTACCATATCATAACACTCTCTTGTATTAGTCTCTAAATTCTCTAATACATTTCTATATCCCAACACTCTCTTGTATTAGTCTCTAAATTCTCTAATACATTACCATATCATAACACCCTCTTGTATTAGTCTCTAAATTCTCTAATACATTACCATATCATAACACTCTCTTGTATTAGTCTCTAAATTCTCTAATACATCTCCATATCATAACACTCTCTTGTATTAGTCTCTAAAGTCTCTAATACATTACCATATCATAACACTCTCTTGTATTAGTCTCTAAATTCTCTAATACATTACCATATTATAACACTCTCTTGTATAAGTCTCTACATTCTGTAATACATTACCATATCATAACATTCTCTTGTATTAGTCTCTAAATTCTCTAATACATTACCATATCATAACACTCTCCTGTATTAGTCTCTAAATTCTCTAATACATTACCATATCATAACACTCTTTTGAGTTAGTCTCAAAATTCTCTAATGCATTACCATATCATAACACTCTCTTGAATTAGTCTCTACATTCTCTAATACATTACCATATCACAACACTCTCTTGTATTAGTCTCTAAATTCTCTAATACATTACCATATCATAACACTCTCTTGTATTAGTCTCTAAATTCTCTAATACATTACCATATCATAGGTTCATAGGTTCATAGGTTCATACTAGGCTATCTGCCCGAGGGCATTTATAAGCCTAGCCCATTGTTTTGTGGCTTACGCCACCCCTTTAGTATGGGGAACTATACCCATTATTTTGCTGTGCCTCTGTTGAGCAGTGACACTGAGGTAATTCCTGGGGTATATCTGCGATCTCCCATCCATTGGTCAAGATTTCTCTTGAACAAGGCCAGCGAGGTGCTCTGCCTCACATGTACCGGGATTTTGTTCCACAGCATAGGGAGTCTTTGGGTGATGAATCTATCCCTCCAGCACGTCCTATTAATAGCCGTGTCGAGGTTTAAGTCTCCGCCCTTGTGGCTCTGATGGATCTAGATTTTTGAGGTGAAGCATATTCATCAAATCTGGGTTTGACATGGCCTTGTATGTTAGGCAAAGGTCACCTCTGAGCAAGCGGTGGCGACTGAATAGAGCTGGAGTTCTTTCAGTCGGGCAGCATAGGACAGATTTTGAGACCCTTTATCCTTTTGGTGAGGAACTTTTGTGGCCTCTCCAGCTGCTGCAAGTGTCGGGTCAGATACATTCCGAATGGGGCATTGTACTCAATCATTGGTCTGATGAGTGATGAGTAAAGGGAGACTATGACCTCCCTTGATCTAGATGAGAATCCCTTCATGATAAGGTGGGCAATGTAGAAGGACTTCCTAACTACTTTAGCTACATGGGTGTCGAATGACAGACTACTATCAACCTGGGTCCCCAGGTCCCTGATAACTTCTTCTGTGCTCAGTGGATTGCCACCTATTTGGTAGCTAGGGTAACCTTGTTTTTCCCGAAGGGTATGACTATGCATTTTTGGCATTTAACTTTAGGCCGTGGCTCTGGCACCAGTTATCCGTTTCTGTGAGACCCTTCTGAAGGATATCTGTGTCAGATGTGTTTTCTACTATGGCGCCCAGTTTGCAGTCATCTGCAAACTTTGTCAGCCATAACCCTCCTGTGTGTGCTTGTACTTGGCAGAAGTAGATACCAAACAAGAGTGGGCCCAGGACTGAGCCCTGTGGGACACCACTTGTGACAGGCTTTGAGTCTGACATGGCGCCAGCAACTCTGACCCTGTGGGTTCTGTCACTCAGCCAGTTTGCAACCCATCTTGTGATGTATGGGTTAACATTTAAGCTGATGAGTTTTTCAATGATACCCGAGTGGGGTATTGTATCGAAGGCCTTAGCCAGATCGAGGTAGGCTGTATGGACTGCCTTTCCCTCATCAATGGCTTTGGTGACTGTTTGAAAAAGTCAACCAAGTTTAAAAGGCATGATCTGCCTTTGACAAAGCCAAACTGGGTTGGATCCAAAGTCTGCAAATTCCCTATGTCTTTATTTATGAGGTCCATTATGATCCTCTCCATGGCTTTGCAGATAAGGCTTGTCAAGCTAATGGGCGGTAATTTCCAGGGTCTGTGGAGGCACCGCCTTTGTGAAGTGGGACCACAGTTGCAGTGCGCCACTCCTGGAGTGCGTATCCAGAGGTAAGACTTTGATTAAACAGCTGTCCTAGCTGTGGGTTTAATTCCTCATTGAGTTCGTGGAGCACACAGCCGGGGACACCATCGGGTCCCATGGATGCTGTGTTTTTGCTTTGGAGAGAGCAGTTCTCACTTGGGCGCTGGAGATGTTTGGGGGCTGCACTCATTTGGTATAGATATCTCTCCTTTTGGGGGAGGTGGGAGAAGTTTGCACTGAACCTGTCAGCCAGTATGTTGGCAATGTCTGTAGGATCAGTAATCTTCACATCATTTTGAACTAGTTCTGAGCATATCTGGGAGTTTCCTCCTAGGTTTCTAACATAGCTAAAGAAGGCCTTATGATTGTCTTTTGAGTCTTTAGCTATTTTTCTCTCGAAATTTGCTTTGGATGATTTTATGAGAGCTCTTAGTTTTTTACTTATAGTGATCAAGGGTGTCTTACCTTTTAAGGATTTTGCTCTATCTTGTAGTAGCTTCCTCCTTTTGTTGTAGAGTTTGTTTATGGCTGGGGTCCACCAGACTGGACGCTTGCCTTTGGTACAAAGAGTCTTTGTTTTGCTTGGGATTGCCTTATCCATGCAGTCCTGCAGGTGCTGGTAGAAGGCGTTTGTAAGTGATTCAGCGGCTTGAGTATTGTTTTCCGCCGCCTCGGGGGCCTGAAAGGAGACCACACTAGTCTTTAGAAGTGTGAAGTTGGCTTTTGAGAAGTTCTTTACTGTGGTCTTTTTTCTTTCAGGTGGGGGTGGGATGAGGACCTCCAGCGAGATTAGCTTGTGATCTGATCTCACCAGTGAGGGGTATACTTCCGGTGTTGAACATTGTGCTCCCATGTTCGTGATGATGAGATCAAGTATGTTATCTCCTCTTGTGGGGATGGTGACTAGTTGTTCCATGGCATTTGAGTTTATGAATTCCAGGAACTTTTGGGCTAGGGTGTTTGGGCTTGAGTAGTGTTCCCAGTCTATATTAGGGTAATTGAAGTCACCTAGTATGATGGTGTTTGGTGATACATTTATCCCTCTAGTGTTTTCAGGAAGGCCATGTGAGTTTCCTGAGTTTGTGAGGGTGGCCTGTAACATGCTACAATTTGCAGAGCAGTCTTGCCTATGGTTAATTGCACCTGGATGGTCTCCGATGCATCGTGCGTTGCCACCAGTCTTGAGGTGTGGGTGTCCTTGATGAATATGGATACCCCCTCCTTTCTTGGTATTGTCCGGATTTTGGGGCGGGCATGATATGAGGTAAAACCTGATAGCTGGGGTGCTCTCAGGAGCCTTGAACCAGGTTTCTGTCACAGCACAGACATCGATGTTCTCCATACTGAGAAGGGCCTCGAGTGCGTGCATTTTGAGATTTAGACTTCTGGCATTGAGCAGCATTACCCTTAGTTTTTTCCTTTTTGTGTTCTAGGGTGGTAGGTTTAGAATTTGAGCCTTGCCTAAAAGGCACTATGGGGTGGCAAGAGCCTTTGCCAATATCCGGAATCCCAGGGTGACAGGTGCAAGCCGTCCCTTGCGAAGCAGCGTGGCTTGTCCAGCATGTCATCCCAGGCAGACAGATACTGGATCCCCTTTGAATGACACCAGTGTTTAAGCCAATTGTTAAAGCTGATCATCTTATCTCTGTATTGTGGCATCATTCTTGGTGAAGGTAGGATACTGCTCAAGGTCAGGGTCATACCTGCCTGGGCTACATAATCAGAGAGCTCCTCAATGTCTCTTTTCATGTAGTCCAAGGAGGTGCGTCTCAGGTCGTTTACACCAGCGTGGACAATGACTGAGTCATATTTGTACCTGCTGTTGAGAGACCTGAGTGCTTGCGTTATGTGGCGGATTCTAGCGCCCGACAGGCAGCTTACTGTGACCTTCTCCTTACTCAGTCTGGTGAGTGGGACATCAGTGTGTCTGACTATGGAGTCACCAATGACTAGTGTGTCTGGCATTGTGTTTGGCCTTAAGGGCTGTGACTGTTTGACACTCTGACTGTGAGGTCTATGTGTTGCGGGTGTTGTGTTCTGAGGTGGTGGTTGTTTGGGTGTCTGCTTTGGTGGCCTCTGCTGTTTTGGTAGATTTTTGATCAGAGCCTCCAGTATGTCTTTGTGTGTTTATGTGTATGATTTGAGGTTGTAATGGTACTATGTGAGACTGGGTCTATAGTGTGTGTGGTAACCTTCTCCTCCTGACTGGTCTTGCCAGTCCTATGTTGAGAGAGCTCAGCCTCCAGTTTGGCCGTATAGTTGCATCTCTCGCATGTATTTGTGTTTTGTGGGAGGAGGAGAGGGTTGTCTGTGTACATGAGGCAATTGAAACATTGCCTCAATATTCCCAGGTTCACCAGCTGAGCAGGAGAGGACACTAGCAACTGATCCTCGACATGCTAGAAGGGTAGACGAAAACTTTAAAAAGATTCCGGGGACGTGGGTGACCGAGAAATGGGGGGTTGCCTTTTTGGGGTACTATCTATGACAAGAGTGCCGTATCAAGGTAATAAGTACTGTAGGAGCAAGTGCTAGGTTTAATAGATAGAGAATAGTCTACTTGGAGTCAAGTAGAGTTGATCTTTTTAGTTATAGGATACGCTGATTTGATCAGTAGTATAGTTCGAGGAAGGTAGTTTTAAGGGAAAATTTGAAGAGTGGACTTTAGGTAGCCCGAATAGTTTAAACCTGCTTAACCGGCACTGCCCTAATGTGCAACAGTGGCAGCTCCGCGCTAACGCGCGTTTAGCGCGTTTTATACCAGGGGGCTGGAAAAAGCTAGAAACTGGCCCAAAACGACCAATAAACTACTAGTTACTGGCTGAAACCTCACAAAACTGGACAAAAGGCAGCTCAATGCTTCCCACTCCCACTGGTAAGCAAGGTAGCTTCCCTTCCCCCAAATAAGGCAAGGAAACAGTACACAGGAACTACAACCAAAGCCCAGGAATCAGCAACTCTGAAACTGGACTAAACTAGTAAAGCAGGAAAGCAAGGTAGCTTCCCTTCCCCCAAATAAGGCAAGGAAACAGTACACAGGAACTACAACCAAAGCCCAGGAATCAGCAACTCTGAAACTGGACTAAACTAGTAAAGCAGGAAAAACAAGAGATATTTTTTCTTTTTTTCTTTTTTTCACAAAACAGGCAGAAACAGGTACAGCAAACACTTATAAATGCTATGAATCAGCTACTACAGCTTACACAGAAGAATTTGCTACAAATACAGTCAAATAGTAACAAACAAGGATTCCAAGTGCAATATTAAGTTAAATGCAGTAAAACAGCTTCAACGTAACAGAAAGGCAGGCGAAATACAGTTGCTAGGTATTCAGATGTGGAAAGCAACAAAAATATACTTAGTATCAAGAAAAGTCGCTTATTCAGCTCTCTGCAGCCTGGATTACTCTGCTGGCCCACGTGGAGTCTGTGCTGAGTAGGTACAAGCTGAAAGTTTTATACCAGGGGCTGGAAAAGCTAGAAACTGGCCCAAAACGACCAATAAACTACTAGTTACTGGCTGAAACCTCACAAAACTGGACAAAAGGCAGCTCAATGCTTCCCACTCCCACTGGTAAGCAAGGTAGCTTCCCTTCCCCCAAATAAGGCAAGGAAACAGTACACAGGAACTACAACCAAAGCCCAGGAATCAGCAACTCTGAAACTGGACTAAACTAGTAAAGCAGGAAAGCAAGGTAGCTTCCCTTCCCCCAAATAAGGCAAGGAAACAGTACACAGGAACTACAACCAAAGCCCAGGAATCAGCAACTCTGAAACTGGACTAAACTAGTAAAGCAGGAAAAACAAGAGATAACACTCTCTTGTATTATTCTCTAAATTCTCTAATACATTACCATATCATAACACTCTCTTGTAATAGTCTCTAAATTCTCTAATACATTACCATATCATAACACTCTCTTGTATTAGTCTCTAAATTCTCTAATACATTACCATATCATGACACTCTCTTGTATTAGTCTCTAAATTCTCTAATACATCTCCATATCATGACACTCTCTTGTATTAGTCTCTAAATTCTCTAATACATTACCATATCATAACACTCTCTTGTATTAGTCTCTAAATTCTCTAATACAATACCATATCATAACACTCTCTTGTATTAGTCTCTAAATTCTCTAATACATCTCCATATCATAACTCTCTCTTGTATAATTCTGTAAATTCTCTAATACATTACCATATCATAACACTCTCTTTTATTATTCTGTAAATTCTCTAATACATTACCATATCATAACACTCTATTGTATTAGTCTCTAAATTCTCTAATACATTTCCATATCATAACACTCTCTTGTATTATTCTCTAAATTCTCTAATACATTACCATATCATAACACTCTCTTGTATTCGTCTCTAAATTCTCTAATACATTACCATATCATAACACTCTCTTGTATTAGTCTCTAAATTCTCTAATACATTACCATATCATAACACTCTCTTGTATTATTCTCAAAATTCTATAATACATTACCATATCATAACACTCTCTTGTATTAGTCTCTACATTCTCTAATACATTACCATATCATAACACTCTCTTGTATTATTCTCAAAATTCTATAATACATTACCATTACATAACACTCCCTTGTATTAGTCTCTAAATTCTCTAATACATCTCCATATCATAATACTCTCTTGTATTAGTCTCTAAATTATCTAATACATTACCATATCATAACACTCTCTTGTATTAGTCTCTAAATTCGTTAATACATCTCCATATCATAACAATCTCTTGTATTAGTCTCTAAATTCTCTAATACATTACCATATCATAACACTCTCTTGTATTAGTCTCTAAATTCTCTAATACATTACCATATCATAACACTCTCTTGTATTAGTCTCTAAATTCTCTAATACATTACCATATCATAACACTCTCTTGTATTAGTCTCTACATTCTCTAATACATTACCATATCATAACACTCTCTTGGATTAGTCTCTAAATTATCTAATACATTACCATATCATAACACTCTCTTGTATTAGTCTCTAAATTCTCTAATACATTTCCATATCATAACACTCTCTTGTATTAGTCTCTAAATTGTCTAATACATTTCCATATCATAACACTCTCTTGTATTAGTCTCTAAATTGTCTAATACTTTACCATATCATAACACTCTCTTGTATTGTTCTCTAAATTCTCTAATACATTACCATATCATAACACTCTCTAGTATTATTCTCAAAATTCTATAATACATTACCATATCATAACACTCTCTTGTATTCGTCTCTAAATTCTCTAATACATCTCCATATCATAACACTCTCTTGTATTAGTCTCTAAATTTTCTAATACATTGCCATATCATAACACTCTCTTGTATTAGTCTCTAAATTCTCTAATACATTACCATATCATAACACTCTCTTGTATTAGTCTCTAAATTCTCTAATACATCTCCATATCATAACACTCTCTTGTATTAGTCTCTAAATTCTCTAATACATTACCATATCATAACACTCTCTTGTATTATTCTCAAAATTCTATAATACATTACCATTACATAACTCTCTCTTGTATTAGTCTCTAAATTCTCTAATACATTACCATATCATAACACTCTCTTGTATCTGTCTCTAAATTCTCTAATACATTGCCACATTGCCATATCATAACACTCTCTTGTATTAGTCTCTAAATTCTCTAATACATTACCATATGATAACACTCTCTTGTATTAGTCTCTAAATTCTCTAATACATCTCCATATCATAACACTCTCTTGTATTAGTCTCTAAATTCTCTAATACATTACCATATCATAACACTCTCTTGTATTAGTCTCTAAATTCTCTAATACATTAGCATATCATAACACTCTCTTGTATTAGTCTCTAAATTCTCTAATACATTACCATATCATAACACTCTCTTGTATTAGTCTCTAAATTCTCTAATACATTTCCATATCATAACTCTCTTTTGTATTAGTCTCTAAATTCTCTAATACATTTCCATATCATAACTCTCTTGTATTAGTCTCTAAATTCTCTAATACATTACCATATCATAACACTCTCTTGTATTAGTCTCTAAATTCTCTAATACATTACCATATCATAACACTCTCTTATATTAGTCTCTAAATTCTCTAATACATTACCATATCATAACACTCTCTTGTATTAGTCTCTAAATTCTCTAATACATTACCATATCATAACACTCTCTTGTATTAGTCTCTAAATTCTTTAATATATTACCATATCATAACACTCTCTTGTATTAGTCTCTAAATTCTCTAATACATTTCCATATCATAACACTCTCTTGTATTATTCTCTAAATTCTCTAATACATTTCCATATCATGACACTCTCTTGTATTGTTCTGTAAATTCTCTAATACATTACCATTACATAACTCTCTCTTGTATTAGTCTCTAAATTCTCTAATACATCTCCATATCACAACACTCTCTTGTATTAGTCTCTAAATTCTCTAATACATTACCATATCATAACACTCTCTTGTATTCGTCTCTAAATTCTCTAATACATTTCCATATCATAACACTCTCTTGTATTATTCTCTAAATTCTCTAATACATTTCCATATCATAACACTCTCTTGTATTGTTCTGTAAATTCTCTAATACATTACCATATCATAACACTCTATTGTATTAGTCTCTACATTCTCTAATACATTACCATATCATAACACTCTCTTGTATTATTCTCAAAATTCTATAATACATTACCATTACATAACTCTCTCTTGTATTAGTCTCTAAATTCTCTAATACATCTCCATATCATAACACTCTCTTGTAATAGTCTCTAAATTCTCTAATACATTACCATATCATAACACTCTCTTGTATTAGTCTCTAAATTCTCTAATACATTTCCATATCATAACACTCTCTTGTATTATTCTCTAAATTCTCTAATACATTTCCATATCATAACACTCTCTTGTATTGTTCTGTAAATTCTCTAATACATTACCATATCATAGCACTCTATTGTATTAGTCTCTACATTCTCTAATACATTACCATATCATAACACTCTCTTGTATTATTCTCAAAATTCTATAATACATTACCATTACATAACTCTCTCTTGTATTAGTCTCTAAATTCTCTAATACATCTCCATATCATAACACTCTCTTGTATTAGTCTCTAAATTTTCTTATACATTACCATATCATAACACTCTCTTGTATTGTTCTGTAAATTCTCTAATACATTACCATATCACAACACTCTCTTGTATTAGTCTCTAAATTCTCTAACACATCTCCATATCACAACACTCTCTGGTATTAGTCTCTAAATTCTCTAATACATTACCATATCATAACACTCTCTTGTATTAGTCTCTAAATTCTATAATACATTTCCATATCATAACACTCTCTTGTATTAGTCTCTAAATTCTCTAATACATTACCATATCATAACACTCTCTTCTATTAGTCTCTAAATTCTCTAATACATTTCCATATCATAACACTGTCTTGTATTAGTCTCTAAATTCTCTAATACATTACCATATCATAACACTCTCTTGTATTAGTCTCTAAATTTTCTAATACATTTCCATATCATAACACTCTCTTGTATTAGTCTCTAAATTCTCTAATACATTTCCATATCATAACACTCTCTTGTATTATTCTCTAAATTCTCTAATACATTTCCATATCATAACACTCTCTTGTATTGTTCTGTAAATTCTCTAATACATTACCATATCATAACACTCTATTGTATTAGTCTCTAAATTCTCTAATACATTACCATATCATAACACTCTCTTGTATTAGTCTCTAAATTCTCTAAAACATCTCCATATCATAACAATCTCTTGTATTCGTCTCTAAATTCTCTAATACATTACCATATCATAACACTCTCTTGTATTAGTCTCTACATTCTCTAATACATTACCATATCATAACACTCTCTTGTATTAGTCTCTAAATTCTCTAATACATTTCCATATCATAACACTCTCTTGTATTGTTCTGCAAATTCTCTAATACATTACCATATCATAACACTCTCTTGTATTAGTCTCTAAATTCTCTAATACATCTCCATATCACAACACTCTCTTGTATTAGTCTCTAAATTCTCTAATACATTACCATATCATAACACTCTCTTGTACTATTCTCTAAATTCTCTAATACATTACCATATCATAACATTCTCTTGTATTATTCTCAAAATTCTATAATACATTACCATTACATAACTCTCTCTTGTATTAGTCTCTAAATTCTCTAATACATCTCCATATCATAACACTCTCTTGTATTAGTCTCTACATTCTCTAATACATTACCATATCATAACACTCTCTTGTATTAGTCTCTAAATTCTCTAATACATTTCCATATCATAACACTCTCTTGTATTGTTCTGTAAATTCTCTAATACATTACCATATCATAACACTCTCTTGTATTAGTCTCTAAATTCTCTAATACATCTCCATATCACAACACTCTCTTGTATTAGTCTCTAAATTCTCTAATACATTACCATATCATAACCCTCTCTTTTATTAGTCTCTAAATTCTCTAATACATCTCCATATCATAACACTCTCTTGTATTAGTCTCTAAATTCTCTAATACATTACCATATCATAACACTCTCTTGTATTAGTCTCTAAATTCTCTAATACATCTCCATATCATAACACTCTCTTGTATTAGTCTCTAAATTCTCTAATACATTACCATATCATAACTCTCTTCTGTATTAGTCTCTAAATTCGCTAATACATTACCATATCATAACACTCTCTTGTATTAGTCTCTAAATTCTCTAATACATTTCCATATCATAACACTCTCTTGTATTAGTCTCTAAATTCTCTAATACATTACCATATCATAACACTCTCTTGTATTAGTCTCTAAATTCTCTAATACATTACCATATCATAACACTCTCTTGTATTAGTCTCTAAATTCTCTAATACATTACCATATTATAACACTCTCTTGTATAAGTCTCTACATTCTGTAATACATTACCATATCATAACACTCTCTTGTATTTCTCTCTAAATTCTCTAATACATTTCCATATCATAACACTCTCTTGTATTGTTCTGTAAATTCTCTAATACATTACCATATCATAACACTCTATTGTATTAGTCTCTAAATTCTCTAATACATTACCATATCATAACACTCTCTTGTATTAGTCTCTAAATTCTCTAAAACATCTCCATATCATAACAATCTCTTGTATTAGTCTCTAAATTCTCTAATACATCTCCATATCACAACACTCTCTTGTATTAGTCTCTAAATTCTCTAATACATTACCATATCATACCACTCTCTTGTATTAGTCTCTACATTCTCTAATACATTACCATATCATAACACTCTCTTGTATTATTCTCTAAATTCTCTAATACATTACCATATCATAACACTCTCTTGTATTGTTCTGTAAATTCTCTAATACATTACCATATCATAACACTCTCTTGTATTAGTCTCTAAATTCTCTAATACATCTCCATATCACAACACTCTTTTGTATTAGTCTCTAAATTCTCTAATACATTACCATATCATAACACTCTCTTGTATTATTCTCAAAATTCTATAATACATTAAAATTACATAACTCTCTCTTGTATTAGTCTCTAAATTCTCTAATACATCTCCATATCATAACACTCTGTTGTATTAGTCTCTAAATTCCTTAATACATTACCATATCATAACACTCTCTTGTATTAGTCTCTAAATTATCTAATACATCTCCATAACATAACACTCTCTTGTATTAGTCTCTAAATTCTCTAATACATTACCATATCATAACACTCTCTTGTATTAGTCTCTTAATTCTCTAATACATCTCCATATCACAACACTCTCTTGTATTAGTCTCTAAATTCTCTAATACAGTACCATATCATAACACTCTCTTGTATTAGTCTCTACATTCTCTAATACATTACCATATCATAACTCTCTTCTGTATTAGTCTCTAAATTCTCTAATACATTACCATATCATAACACTCTCTTGTATTAGTTTCTAAATTCTCTAATACATCTCCATATCACAACACTCTCTTGTATTAGTCGCCACATTCTCTAATACATTACCATATCATAACACTCTCTTGTATTGTTCTGTAAATTCTCTAATACATTACCATATCATAACACTCTCTTGTATTAGTCTCTAAATTCTCTAATACATCTCCATATCACAACAGTCTCTTGTATTAGTCTCTAAATTCTCTAATACATTACCATATCATAACACTCTCTTGTATTAGTCTCTACATTCTCTAATACATTACCATATCATAACACTCTCTTGTATTATTCTCTAAATTCTCTAATACATTTCCATATCATAACACTCTTGTATTATTCTCTAAATTCTCTAATACATTACCATATCACAACACTCTTGTATTATTCTCTAAATTCTCTAATACATTACCATATCATAACACTCTCTTGTATTAGTCTCTAAATTCTCTAATACATTACCATATCATAACACTCTCTTGTATTAGTCTCTAAATTCTCTAATACAGTACCATATCATAACACTCTCTTGTATTAGTCTCTAAATTCTCTAATACATCTCCATATCATAACACTCTCTTGTATTAGTCTCTAAATTCTCTAATACATTACCATATCATAACACTCTCTTGTATTAGTCTCTAAATTCTCTAATACATCTCCATATCATAACACTCTCTTGTATTAGTCTCTAAATTCTCTAATACATTACCATATCATAACACTCTCTTGTATTAGTCTCTAAATTCTCTAATACATCTCCATATCATAACACTCTCTTGTATTAGTCTCTAAATTCTCTAATACATTACCATATCATAACACTCTCTTGTATTAGTCTCTAAATTCTCTAATACATCTCCATATCATAACACTCTCTTGTATTAGTCTCTAAATTCTCTAATACATTTCCATATCATAACTCTCTCTTGTATTAGTCTCTAAATTCTCTAATACAGTACCATATCATAACACTCTCTTGTATTAGTCTCTAAATTCTCTAATACATCTCCATATCATAACACTCTCTTGTATTAGTCTCTAAATTCTCTAATACATCTCCATATCATAACACTCTCTTGTATTAGTCTCTACATTCTCTAATACATTTCCATATCATAACACTCTCTTGTATTAGTCTCTAAATTCTCTAATACATTTCCATATCATAACACTCTCTTGTATTAGTCTCTAAATTCTCTAATACATTACCATATCATAACACTCTCTTGTATTAGTCTCTAAATTCTCTAATACATTACTATACATTTCCCATCCTTTTTTCATCCTTCCTTACATCATTTTGCCACTAAAGAAAACAGTTTTTATAGTTTTATAAGTCAATCTATGATTCAGGCCAGTTTTTTTATAGAAATCGTTCATGGTTATATGACCCTTCCATAACTGCAGTATATTTCCCACTCTCCAATTTCACCACACAACTTCTCATTTATTCTTTTTATTCCTTTCCCTATTTTAATATACTCTTTTTCTTTTATCAATGTGTTGCTAAATGGTCTGAAAAGCCTTTCACAACTGAATCACCATCTGCTGCCCCCAAACCTTACAGTAATAAAAAATAATCTATTTCAGATCCAAGTTCTTCCTTCTGTAAATGCACTGACTTTTGCTCCGCACAGCTAATTAACCACATTTTATCACTAACTGTATTTTTTTACAGTGGTCCCTTACTTTTAATGATTGTAATTCAATCCGTTTTTGAACTATTAAGTACAAATGGAAGTATTTCTTGTTTTCATAATTACTAGCAAACAACTAACAGTATTTCCAGTATAGTGTGGTATGAGGTGTAGTCAGTGAATTCCATTTTGTACTCCAAACTCTTATTGCTGCTCCTCCAACCCACCTGGCATTTACAAATTGGGTTCATTTGTCAAGCTGTTGCCCCCCCCACACACACACAGCACATAATGTATATAACATTTTCAGCTGTGCAGTCAAAAACTATAAGAGATATTGCTTTTAATTTGCAATCTTCTCTGTAAGCAAGCTATACAAACATTGCTAGAGGCATTAATTTAGAAGGTTATAGACACAGTGTGGCCTGATAAAGGCCCAATGTTTCTAAATAATTTTCAGAACAAAATGTACTGTACAGAGTACAAAGAGTATGCCTAGCTAGACCAGCACTGACAGTGAATTATCCTCTCTCCCACTTTGGTGTTTCACACCAAACACCTCAATAAAAATTAGTTCTTTCAGTTATGAAAATATGAGTGTACATTTGAAATTATGAACAATAAGTGGCAAACAGAGATTCATTTTGCAATTGTAGAACATCCTAGCCAAGTGTGTTATAGAAAGCAAGAGTCATTATTTACATGTGAATCTATTGTGCACATTGACAGCTGTCCACATTGACAGCTATTGTGCACATTGACAGCTGTTGTGCACATTGACAGCTGTCTAGCAGTTAGTACCGCTCTGAGCAGATCTGGCAGTTGAGTGAGTCAAACTTCATTCACCAACAAAAACACAAACTGCTTCAGGGTCGGTGGTCAGTCTAGGAGCTTTGCAGTCCTGACAGTGGTTTCAGCTGTACAGAAAGCTTTTTGCCAGCCTCTCATCCCCCCCCCCTCTCTCTCAGTCTCTCTCTTTCTCAATATCCTACATTCTCTCTCTCTCTCTCTCTCTCCACTGCATCCCTCATACACTCACTCTTTCCCTTGCTTCATCCCTCTGCCTGATGATACATTTAATTTCCATCAAAAATATCATCCTACCGTCGATCATATCCTACTGAGTGCATAAAACCAAAGACATTGATCTGTCAGAAGAAATGCCACAGCTGGAACATGTGACCAGCAACAGAAGCATGTCCAGCAGAAAGCAAGACAAGCCCCAAAAGATTAAGCCTGAGTTTTAACTGTGGCCTATATATGGCTTCAGCTATCTCAGAGTACAGTCAGTAATTAAGCCTAAGTTTTAACTGTGGCCTATTTATGTGTTCAGCTGTCTCAGAGTACAGTCAGTGATTAAGCCTGAGTTTTTACTGCGGCCTGTCTATGGGTTCAGCTATCTCAGAGTACAGTCAGTGATTAAGCCTGAGTTTTAACTGCAGCCTATCTATGGGTTCAGCTATCTCAGAGTACAGTCAGTGATTAAGCCTGAGTTTTAACTGTGGCCTATCTATGGGTTCAGCTACCTCAGAGTACAGTCAGTGGAGTTTGACATTTGGTGGAAAGTACATTTATATTACGGAGGTAACATTATTAGGCTTATCATCTTTGTTATCATATTGTTTGTTCTCTGTTGACATAAACTGCTCACTCTGCAAGTTATTTTCCATGCAGGCTTATATTTTTATTTTCACATTGTATAAAGTCCCATGTTAAATTAATTAAGGTGTAAACAAGCATAATGCAGCTGAATTTCCTCTTGTAGAGAGATGGGTTATGCAAATTTTTTTTTTTATCGTCAAGTTTGTGAGGTCTGCTAATTTAAAATAGCACTTAAATTGTCACATCTCTCTGGGACTGCTTAGACTCTGTCAACATCCTGTACTTTAAGACAGCTTCATCACCATTAATTAGTTTGTTTGCTGTTTTCTTTTAACAGCAGCTAATTAATGCTATTAAGGTTTAGTAATTGTCAGAGAAAGGCTCACACCAAACGTAACCATTTTATAGTTTTACAGCTGCAATTTCCTCAAACTACAAATAAAATAACATGAAAGCGAAGTAAGCATAATATACACAACACTTAAAACGTGTTTATAAATACGTTTAGCTTAAGCCAAGAGGCAGTGTAGAATCGGTAAACACAGAGTTAAAAGAGTTAAAGTAAGTCCTGCTGACAAGACCATTTGAAGGACAATCCCGTTATTTCTAAACAACAGTACAGGACAACAGCACATTAGGTATACAGATTTGGGGATCTGGCCTCACAAGTAGCAATGCCAATAAGCAAATAGGCTGCACTCACGTAAGGTATATGCACACACACATACACACACACACACACACACACACACACACACACACACACACACACACACACACACACACACACACACACACACACACACACACAAACACATTTATATTTCAGCTTCCCCTATTACAGATCTGATGCTATGCCATTGTAGCACATACTAAAAAAGGCATTTTGTCAGGTTTGCTTTAATTATTTGTGTACAGAGAGAGAATATTTCTTATCTGAAGTACCAAATGTGATGTGTATGGTTATATCTAGAAGTTGTGACTCTCATGAGGTTATTAAAGTCTACAACCAGGTAACTAGGATGAGTAAGGCTGACATTTTAGGCCTTTGTATTGACAGCTGTAATACTAACAGAAGTTTGTGTCAAAGTTTTTGTATGTCAGACTATGTGCAGACAGTTTGTTTTTTGTTATGCAGTGCAATGCAGTGACAGAAATAATTGTTACTTTTGTGAGAGATTTATGGATTTTTTTAATCAAGATTCCAGGAATTAATATGATATACTCTAAGATACTGTCAGGTTCCTTTTCTAAAGAGGCAAGCACATCAGGCTTTTAATTACATCTACTAAGCTCAGTCTTAGGAAAGCTTAAATGCATATAACTTAGCCATAGGGGAGCTACTCTTGTGACTTTTTAGTATATGAAAAATATTAAATGTCCATTACAAAAAACAGATGATGTTACATTTACTCCTAATAGCTTTATATCAACCAGTCAAACAATGTTACACATAGACTGAGGAGTCTTTTTAAATGTTGTATATGTATGTTAATAAGACAGCCAGACCCTTAAGAATTAGAATTAAAGATCATAAGGGAGATGTTATTAGGGACATGAGCTGTTTCAGAAAGGGTGAAAGAAGAGAGATGGCAAGCTCCCCTCTGTTTACCGTGTGTGTTAGTGTCATTAAGACTGAACAGATATGAAAATCAGTTTGAGGAAGTGAGCTTATTAAATATGCTGCTCACAGGCTCGGTGGAAACATCACACAGTACTATGGTGTATCAGCAGGATATGATGAACGTAGAAGGGCTCTCCATTGTACTTGCACATCGATAAGGCTCTGCTAAGTGTCACATGCAGACAGCATCACAAAGATGAAAAATAGCAGGGCTCTGCATTGTACGTGCACATTGATAAGGCTCTGCTTAGTCTCACTTTGAGACAGCATCACAAAGATGAAAAATAGCAGGGCTTTCATACACATCGATAAGGCTCTGCTAAGTCTCACGTGCAGACAGCATCACAAAGATGAAAAGTAGCAGGGTTCTCGTGCACTTCGATAAGGCACTGCTCAGTCTCACATGCAGACAGCATCACAAAGATTAAAAGCAGCAGGGCTCTCCACTGTATGTACACATCGATAAGGCTCTGGTCAGTCTCACATGCAGACAGCATCACAAAGATGAAAAGTAGCAGGGCACTCGTGCACTTCGATAAGGCACTGCTTAGTCTCACATGCAGACAGCATCACAAAGATTAAAAGCAGCAGGGTTCTCCACTGTATGTACACATCGATAAGGCTCTGCTAAGTCTCACATGCAGACAGTATCACAAAGATGAAAAGTACCAGGGTTCTGTGTTGTACGTGCACATCGATAAGCCTCTGCTAAGTGTCACATGCAGACAGCATCACAAAGATGAAAAATAGCAGGGCTCTCGTGCACATTGATAAGGCTCTGCTCAGTCTCACATGCAAACAGCATCACAAAGATGAAAAGTAGCAGGGTTCTGTGTTGTACGTGCACATCGATAAGCCTCTGCTTAGTCTCACTTCAAGACAGCATCAGAAAGATGAAAAGTAGCAGGGCCCTCGTGCACTTCGATAAGGCACTGCTCAGTCTCACATGCAGACAGCATCACAAAGATTAAAAGCAGCAGGGCTCTCCACTGTATGTACACATCAATAAGGCTCTGCTCAGTCTCACATGCAGACAGTATCACAAAGATGAAAAGTACCAGGGTTCTGTGTTGTACGTGCACATCAATAAGCCTCTGTTTAGTCTCACTTGGAGACAGCATCACAAAGATGAAAAGTAGCAGGGCTTTCATACACATCGATAAGGCTCTGCTAAGTCTCACGTGCAGACAGCATCACAAAGATGAAAAGTTGTGCACATCGATAAGGCTCTGGTCAGTCTCACATGCAGACAGCATCACAAAGATGAAAAGTAGCAGGGCACTCGTGCACTTCGATAAGGCACTGCTCAGTCTCACATGCAGACAGCATCACAAAGATTAAAAGCAGCAGGGCTCTCCACTGTATGTACACATCGATAAGGCTCTGCTAAGTCTCACATGCAGACAGTATCACAAAGATGAAAAGTAGCAGGGCACTCGTGCACTTCGATAAGGCACTGCTCAGTCTCACATGCAGACAGCATCACAAAGATTAAAAGCAGCAGGGCTCTCCACTGTATGTACACATCGATAAGGCTCTGGTCAGTCTCACATGCAGACAGCATCACAAAGATGAAAAGTAGCAGGGCACTCGTGCACTTCGATAAGGCACTGCTCAGTCTCAAGTGCAGACAGCATCACAAAGATTAAAAGCAGCAGGGCTCTCCACTGTATGTACACATCGATAAGGCTCTGCTAAGTCTCACATGCAGACAGCATCACAAAGATGAAAAGTACCAGGGTTCTGTGTTGTACGTGCACATCAATAAGCCTCTGTTTAGTCTCACTTGGAGACAGCATCACAAAGATGAAAAGTAGCAGGGCTTTCATACACATCGATAAGGCTCTGCTCAGTCTCAAGTGCAGACAGCATCACAAAGATGAAAAGTAGCAGGGTTCTGCATTGTACGTGCACATTGATAAGGCTCTGCTCAGTCTCATGTCAGACAGCATCACAAAGATGAAAAGTTGTGCACATCGATAAGGCACTGGTCAGTCTCACATGCAGACAGCATTACAAAGATTAAAAGTAGCAGGGTTCTCCTTTGTACATGCATATCCATAAGGGTCTGCTCAGTTTCACGCACAGACAGCACCACAAACAAGACGTGGTTTGGAATCCTTTAACATTCAAGACTCAGGTGTGTTTGATCAGATTAAAACGTAGAAACGGGAATATAAGAAAAAAGTGAAAAAGGGAAGTAAGCTGCACACAGAGCATGTGGTAAAAGCCTAAGTAATAACCAGGGTGCAGGTGGAGAAGGGGGGTAAAATTGTTTTGTGGGTCAGGTGCCCATTTTTCATATATGAAAACAAGGTAAGTTGGAGAAGGAAGCAATGGAAGTAAGAAGAAGGTAAGAGGCTTAGGATAGGAAGTACGAAGAAGGTAAGAGGCTTAGGATAGGAAGTACGAAGAAGGTAAGAGGCTTAGGATAGGAAGTACGAAGAAGGTAAGAGGCTTAGGATAGGAAGTACGAAGAAGGTAAGAGGCTTAGGATAGGAAGTACGAAGAAGGTAAGAGGCTTAGGATAGGAAGTACGAAGAAGGTAAGAGGCTTAGGATAGGAAGTACAAAGAAGGTAAGAGGCTTAGGATAGGAAGTACGAAGAAGGTAAGAGGCTTAGGATAGGAAGTACGAAGAAGGTAAGAGGCTTAGGATAGGAAGTACGAAGAAGGTAAGAGGCTTAGGATAGGAAGTACGGGCACACAAACAAACTCACATTAACTAGGATAGGAAGTACGGGCCCACAAACAAACTCACATTAACTAGGATAGGAAGTACGGGCCCACAAACAAACTCACATTAACTAGGATAGGAAGTACGGGCCCACAAACAAACTCACATTAACTAGGATAGGAAGTACGGGCACACAAACAAACTCACATTAACTAGGATAGGAAGTAAGGGCCCACAAACAAACTCACATTAACTAGGATAGGAAGTACGGGCACACAAACAAACTCACATTAACTAGGATAGGAAGTACGGGCACACAAACAAACTCACATTAACTAGGATAGGAAGTACGGGCCCACAAATAAACTCACATTAACTAGGACAGGAAGTACGGGCCCACAAACAAACTCACATTAACTAGGATAGGAAGTACGGGCCCACAAACAAACTCACATTAACTAGGATAGGAAGTACGGGCCCACAAACAAACTCACATTAACTAGGATAGAAAGTACGGGCCCACAAACAAACTCACATTAACTAGGATAGGAAGTACGGGCCCACAAACAAACTCACATTAACTGGGATAGGAAGTACGGGCCCACAAACAAACTCACATTAACTAGGATAGGAAGTATGGGCCCACAAACAAACTCACATTAACTAGGATAGGAAGTACGGGCCCACAAACAAACTCACATTAACTAGGATAGGAAGTACGGGCCCACAAACAAACTCACATTAACTAGGATAGGAAGTACGGGCCCACAAACAAACTCACATTAACTGGGATAGGAAGTACGGGCCCACAAACAAACTCACATTAACTAGGATAGGAAGTACGGGCCCACAAACAAACTCACATTAACTAGGATCGGAAGTACGGGCCCACAAACAAACTCACATTAACTAGGATAGGAAGTACGGGCCCACAAACAAACTCACATTAACTAGGATAGGAAGTACGGGCCCACAAACAAACTCACATTAACTAGGATAGGAAGTATGGGCCCACAAACAAACTCACATTAACTAGGATAGGAAGTACGGGCACACAAACAAACTCACATTAACTGACAGTACTGATGGGATACACTAACCTAATGAGGGAGGGGACCACAATGGTGAAGGTGAAATCAGACAAACTGAGAGAAGACAATGGTGAGGAGGAGAATTTTTAACACCAGGATGGGATCATGCAGCTGCAACCCAGTGGAAATGTACTTGCCATTCTAAGTTCCCTCATCATTGGGCCCTGGCTCAGATGGTGGAAACAATGTGAAACAGAGATGTGACTCATTGAGTCACTGGGGAAGCTTCTCCATGTGTCCAATGTGGGCAGCTAACCTCCCATAAATGATCACCATCACTATTACTGCCAGCTGCCAATGGGTGACAAAGCCGTCACTTCCAGTGGTACTGCTACAAACAAGTGCAATATCGCCATCCAGTGCAGGGCTACCTATACTGACTTAGAAAGGTAGGGTATAAAGTAGGCAAACAGCAACAAGGAGAAAACTAGTCCCAATGTAGAAAAAAGCAGGTTAAAATACTTGAGAAACAACAATGGGACAACCACGGCAAAGCACATCTATTTAATAAATAATAAGCAGTAAACAGATAAGCGCTTTTGGAGATGCCTCTGCCATCAGATCAATACAAAAAATATAAAATCCGTCTGCATATAAATACATGTAAAAACAATTACGTTAATTAAAACCTTTAACTAATTAACATTTTCTAGCCTGTAAAATAGGTTTTAAAGGTATAAAACAATTTAAGCCTGGTGGAACATCAGCTCTCAAACCAGCTATCCAGTGGGTTTCTTTAACTTCTGTGGCATTCTTTAGATCACCACCTCTAGGTGTAGGAGTGTAAATATCCAAAGCCATCAATTTAAAATCATGCTGTGGAAATTCATTCATGTGTTGAGTTACTGTACTTCCTTGCACATTTTTCCATATATCACCCATATGCTGTAAAATACATTCCTTTAGCATTCTATTGGTTTTACCAATACAAAAAGAAGTGCATTCTGAACACGTTGCTATAAAAATCACATTTTTAGTAGAACAGCATACATAGTGTGAACACTTATATATCCTTTTAGTAACAGGATGCTCAAACATATTCTCAGTCTTAATATACCTGCATGCCTTACATCTTTTACATGGATATGTACCTGATTTTATTTATTTATTTTATTTATTCTACATTTGTTGTCCGGGATAGTCGACTGGATTCATATCCATTTTCACCGGAGGCCTGGGAAGGAAAGCTCCAAGGTAAACATATACAATAAAAACAATGAAAACCTATTACAAATATGGTATAGACAAAGAATACATAAGCAAACATGAATAGGCAAGTTCAACAGATTAGAGTTACTCCCTGGTGACAGTCAGGGGGAAGTTCGACAGTAATCTGATTAAAAGATTTTTCACATTCTTGATGAGAGTTAGCCAGGTTTGTTGCAGTGGCAAAGCCAGTTTAGTGCCAGATGCTGTTTGAGTCTAGTTTTAAACTGGCCTAGGGAGGAGAGCAAAGTAATATCAGCTGGAAGTGAGTTCCAGGCTCTGCCTGCAGAGTTTGCAAAGAGTTAATCACCGGCTGCATTATTAATTTTGATTGTCTGAATTAATAGTCTGTTCGAGGATCGAAGTAGTCATGGATTCTTATAGGGGGTGATAAGATTTTTAAGTGCCGGAGTATTGTCTGGATTATAAAGGATTTTATTAGCCATAATCAGAAGGTTATATTAGATTAGACTGGGAAGTTCAAGCCACCTAAGCTGGTTAAGATTGATGCAGTGGTGTGTCCTAAAAGGCAGGCCAGTGGCAAACATGGCAATGTGATTATAATAGGTTGACAGTCTATTAAGTACAGTCTTGTTTATATTAGAGAGTAGGGGGATGCATATAGAAGCGTTGAAAGTAGGTGTGAGCGAGCTATAGCAATACTGGCTGGAGAGTTTAGGAAGGCTTTTATTCTCTACAGTGACCCTATTTTTTTATTGATGGTTTTGTTTGATTGGTTCACATGTAGGTCAAATTTTAGGTTATTACCAATAATGGCACCTAGTAGTTTTGTAGAGGGGTTGGGGGAGATTAGTGTGCCATCATTTGCATTTACGGTAAAGGTAAAAGCAGCAGACCTTTGTGTTGGTGAGAATAACAGCATTTTAGTTATTTTTGGATTTAGTATTAATCGCCGTTCAGAGAGCAAGTTTTCTATAGTGTTAAAGGTGGACTGGGTAGCAGACCACAAATCTGTAGAAGATGTTGCTGAGCAAATCAGGGTGGGGTCTTCAGCATATTGGATACAGCTGACATTTGGAATGACAGTATACAAGTCATTAATAAAGATGGAAAACAGTAGGGGCCCTAGTATGGAGCCTTGTGGTACTCCAAGGGTGTTAGGTAGTAGGTTAGAGAGCTTGTTCTGCCAGAGAACAGCCTGCTGTTTCCCATTGAGGTAGGATTTAAACCATTGAAGGACTTTAGATTCTAGACAGAAAATTTACAGGGTGTGAATCAAAGGCTGTTGGTCAAACATGTCAAATGCCTTGGAAAGATCCAAGAAGAGGGCTGAGGATATGTGATTATTGATACGGTTGTTATTTATGGTTTTGGTAAAAGCAAGTAGGGCTGAAGTAGTGCTGTGGTATGGACAGATAAATGTTGATTTGCGACTATATAATTTACCTAGGTTATTCTTATCACAAGGTCCTGGTCTATAACATAACAAACTCTTTAAGTTATGATTTTTCTTGTATGGAAAGGTAGGGTAGGAGGTGTAAAGGTGACTGTGGCAGCCTGTCATCCAGATGCTGTGGGTGTTGTTGCTGCAGTTGCCACAGGCCTTTCCTGAGGGGTGGGTAAAAAGTTTAGATGCTGCTGCATACAACAATAAAATAACAAAATAATAAACTAAACAAATGTATGGAATAGAAAGGATGGTTAATCTTACAGGTATTCTACAATTCTCAGTTTATCAATACTGTTACCTACAGAGCTATGAGAGAAACTTGAACTAACAACCATGATTGTATGTATCCTAAAGGGCAAAGGCTTAACGTGTTGAGCTAACTGGACAACCCAGATGAGAGCTGTAGCCCACAACACAGTAACATTCAGTAATGTACAAATACAAAAAAAGCTGCTTAGATTTACATGCACCTTAACATGAATTATAATCAAAGGAACATAAATAGGATTTTTGGGATTGGCTTGGCTTGAAATGGTCTGCAGTGTGATTTCCTAGTACTTACCTGTGAACCTGTGAATTAGAAATGCACTTACCAATTTACCCCTGCTGTTATTGTACACAACTGAGAAGGGGACTCACACCCAAAACTGTCATCACAAGGACTCTGAAAGTCAAAGTATCAATGTGTTGCTCTGCTTGAACAACCCAGCTACCCACCTAATATCTGTAGTCCAGCACACAGTAATGCTACATCTAACACAAATGTACAAATGCAGAGAAACAATGGTGCTCATGCATGCATTCTAAGAACTGTTTGACACAAATGTGCAAATGCAGAGAAAGAATGGTGCTCATGCATGCATTCTAAGAACCATTTGACACGAATGTACAAATGCAGAGAAACAATGGTGCTCATGCATGCATTTGAAGAACCGTCTGACACAAATGTACAAATGCAGAGAAACAATGGTCCTCATGCATGCATTCTAAGAACCGTCTGACACAAATGTACAAATGCAGAGTAACAATAGTGCTCATGCATGCATTTGAAGAACCATCTGACACAAATGTACAAATGCAGAGAAACAATGGTGCTCATGCATGCATTCTAAGAACCATCTGACACAAATGTCTGACACAAATGTACAAATGCAGAGAAACAATGGTGCTCATGCATGCATTCTAAGAACCGTCTGACACAAATGTACAAATGCAGAGAAACAATGGTGCTCATGCATGCATTCGAAGAACCGTCTGACACAAATGTACAAATGCAGAGAAACAATAGTGCTCATGCATGCATTCTAAGAACCATCTGACACAAATGTAGACATGCAGAGAAACAATGGTGCTCATGTATGCATTCTAAGAACCGTCTGAGAACCGTCTGACACAAATGTACAAATGCAGGGAAACAATGGTGCTCATGCATGCATGCAATCTAAGAACCTAGAAAAACACCTCCTAAATAGCCAAGGATGGTACACAAACAAGTCTGAGAATCAAACGTAGGTACGTCATCACAGACTATCCATAAGGCAAAGCCTTAACATTTTCAGCTACTTCTCCAATTATATGAGAGCAAGCAGTCAGACAGTCAGTCATACTGTAATCTTTGAACTATTTAAGTTAGCATAAAAGTGGAAGTGATGTATAAACCTGTACTGTATGAAACTCCATCTATATTACCAAAATAGAATATTAACATTAAAAGCTGCACATTATGAATCACCTCGGGTATAGTGACCTCAGCACTCTGTTAGGTGCTCTATCCTCGTCCTATGCTTCAAGATATATATATATATATATATATATATATATATATATATATATATATATTCAGAAAAAGTGCACTGTGTAAGATCTGTCAATGGCACACAGTGGCAGGTTATGTATGCAGCTAACATAAAATGTACCTGAAGTACATAGATTGTACTTCCTTTCTAACCACATTGTCCCACTGACCATGGAGGTCAGAATGTAAATGCCTTGTATCATTATAATCATGACAGGCACACACTTTTCCCAAGTGTTCAGAATGCTAGGGGCTTGGATGACTGCCTGGACCAAATTATTCCAGGCCTCAGTTTTATACTGAGGCCTTCCATAGCACTACTGCAACAGGGACTGGTTGTATTATTTCTGGAAGAAGTGGAGAAAGATTTTAGTCTCCTCCACATACCCCTTTGTGCTCTAAAAGGAGCACTGCCTGAATACAGTTATCATAGAGTGGAAATTTGATTTCTGTATTTAACATTCAATGTGTTTTGAAGACAGTTTGTTGTTTTTTTAAGATTATTAATATTTATGATATGCATAACTGAGCAGGTATGATTGGTTGTTTCAAGTGTTTAAACTGTTATTGGTTAGTGCATGAAATGCACTCCGAAGTACATGTTAAAAATAGAGAGGGACGTAAGTGCTCACTATATGTTATGTTTTATCAATAAACATTGCTGGTATTGATGGTATTCTGTTATGTTTTGTTATCAATAAATATTGGTAGTATTGATGCTTTTCTGTTATGTTTGGTTATCAGTAAACAGTGGTGGGATTGATGGTATTATGTTATGTTTTGTTATCAATAAATGGTGGTATTGATAGTATTCTGTTATGTTTTATCAATAAACGGCGGTATTGATAGTATTCTGTTATGTTTTCTTATCAATAAACGGTGGTATTGATGGTATTCTGTTATGTTTTGTTATCAATAAATGTTGATGGTATTGATGGTATTCTGTTATGTTTTGTTATCAATAAATGTTGGTGGTGGTATTGATAGTATTCTGTTATTTTTTATCAATAAACAGTGCTATTGATGGTATTCTGTCATGTTTTATCAATAACCGTTGGTGGTATTGATGGTATTCAGTTATGTTTTATCAATAAACTGGTATTCTGTTATGTTTTGCTTTCAATAAATGTTGGTGGTATTGATGGTATTTTATGTTTTATTATCAATAAATGTTGGCGGTATTGATAGTATTCTGTTATGTTTTGTTATCAATAAATGGTGGTATTGGTATTCTGTTATGTTTTGTTATCAGTAAACGTTGGTGGTATTGATGGTATTCTGTTATGTTTTGTTATCAATAAATGTTGGCGGTATTGATGGTATTCTGCTTTGTTTTGTTATCAATAAACATTGGTGGTATTGATGGTATTCTGTTATGTTTTATCAATAAATGCTGGTGGCATTGATGGTATTTTGTTATGTTTTGTTATCAATAAACACTGGCTGTATTGGTGGTATTCTGTTATGTTTTGTTATCAATAAACGTTGGTGGTATTTATGGTATTCTGTTATGTTTTGTTATCAATAAATGTTGGTGGTATTGATGGTATTCTATGTTTTTTTATCAATAAATGGTGGGATTGATGGTATTCTGTTATTTTTTTTATCAATAAACATTGGTGGCATTGATGGTATTCTGTTATGTTTTATCAATAAACAGTGGTATTGATGGTTTTCTGTTTTGTTATCAATAAATATTGGTGGTATTGATGGCATTTTGTTATGTTTTATCAATAAACGGTGGTATTGATGGTATTCTATGATGTTTTGTTATCAATAAACGTTGGCGGTATCGATGGCATTCTGTTATGTTTTGTTATCAATAAACGTTGGTGGCATTGATGGTATTCTGTTATGTTTTATCAATAAATGTTGGTGGTATTGATGGTATTCCATTATGTTTTGTTACCAATAAACATTGGCAGTATTGATGGTATTCTGTTATGTTTTGTTATCAATAAATGCTGGTGGTATTGATGGTATTCTGTTATATTTTGTTATCAATAAATGTTGGCAGTAGTGATGGTATTCTGTTATGTTTTGTTATCAATAAACGGTGGTATTGATGGTATTCTATGTTTTTTTATGAATAAATGGTGGTATTGATGGTATTCTGTTATTTTTTTATCAATAAACATTGGCGGCATTGATGGTATTCTGTTATGTTTTATCAATAAACAGTGGTATTGATGGTTTTCTGTTTTGTTATTAATAAATATTGGTGGTATTGATGGTATTCTGTTATGTTTTGTTATCAATAAACATTGGTGGTATTGATGGTATTCTGTTATGTTTTGTTATCAATATACATTTGTGGTATTGGTGGCATTCTGTTATGTTTTGTTATCAATGAACATTGGCAGTATTGATGGTATTCTTCATGCCTGGTTCTTCACCTCTACAGTAGTTACTTGTGTTTTGGGTGGAGCTGGTGGAGGATTTTATCTGCTTGCCATAATAAATGAGCACAGTGTTTAGCAAATTATGTTAATGTGCCAGTTTAGCAACTCAGAAACAATAACTAGTTGAGCCCTAATTTGCATAATCACCACACCAGGCAGTCACACCCGTGTAATATAAGTAGAGGGAAGGAACTGAGACCCATCGCTCTATGGAATAATTTGTAGAGCAGCAGCTTGGAAAGCTGCAAAAGATGAATCTCAGACTAATTCTTAAGGCAAACTAAATCTTAGCTTGAAAAATCTAAGCGCTACTTTTTTTACAAGTTCACATTGTCAAGTATGGCTGCTGTAAGGTTAGTAAAAGGTGTATTGAGAGAGTTAAGGCAATTGGTGGGCAGAGGGATTGTTAAACATAATGAGAACACACCCAACAGCAGATGCTTCACGTTCAATTCAACACATTCTGACCATTACTGTTCTATTAGTTAAAATATAATTGCCTGCCGTATTAGTTTTATTTATAGATATATGTATATATGGATCTATCTTACAACGTCGACAAGTCAAAACGCCGAAAACGAAATCACCGACACCACATAACCGACATTTCACAAACACGAAACCTCACATGCCCGACACACCATAATCCCGACAAGCAACAAACAAAACAAATCCCCGGTCCAAAAAGCACACACACAACACAAGCACACCAAAATCCTTACAAACCAACACTAAACCTCACATACACAACTACCTACAACCTTAACCCAAACCCTAACCCTAAGGTCCGCCACTATCGCACACTCACCTAACCCGCCACCTAACCCTAACTCACTCAACCCGCCCCTAACCCACAAACTATCACAGTCGCACACTTACCTAGCCCGCGCCTAACCCTAACTCACTTAACCCGCCTAACCCACAAACTATCACAGTCGCACACTTACCTAGCCAGCTCTAACCCTAACTCACTTAACCCGCCCCAACCCACAAACTATCACAGTCGACACTTACCTTACTCGACCCTAACGTCCACACTACCGCATACATCCACAGCCTTTTCCCATGTCGATGTTCTCAGCCGGGTTTTGATCCGTCGGTCTTCCGCTGATCTTCTGGCGTCGGTGTTCTCGCTGTCGGCGTTCTGACTTGTCGACGTAGTCAGATAGAACCGTATATATATATATATATATATATATATATATATATATATATATATATATATATAGATATATATAGATATATATATATATATATATATATCGCATATACAAATATTTATTTGTTGTTCTTCTTTCGGCTTTTCCTGGTTAGGGGTCGCCATAGCGGAACTCCGGTCCGCTAATGATTGGCAGTTGATTTTTATGGTGCTGAGGTGCCAGCCTGACGCCCAGCCTTCAATGAAGGCACGCCCATTCACGCATGTCTTTCGAATGACACTCGACCACGGGGAGGACATGCAGACTCCACACAGAAGGCACTCCAGCCGAGAATCGAATGGGAGAACCTCTTGCTGTGAGGCGACAACGCTACCGCAATATTTATTTAATGAATAAAAAAGAGAGAGCACACAAGGCAATATTAGGCAAATGAATAAAAAATATTACGCAAATGGTTTAATTCAGTTCAGTAAGTGCTTTCATGTCTCGATGGACACTTCCTCAGACTTTAACAATACAGTACTCAAATCATTTCCCTTATATAGATGAAACAATTAATTAAAACTAATTAAATAATTCAATTAGCCACACATCACATTTTTAAAGATATATAGAACAGTAGAAAATTTCTTAAAATACATTGACTCAAGAGCAGGTATAAATATAACCATATCAATATAACCAAAACACTATATTTTATTAAAAACATCTAATAAACTCTAAGAGTCAAATATATCCAACAATACATTTAAAATATGTGGCTTAAAAAATCACATGAATAACAGTTACTGTATCAATGGTCTTTCAGCTAAAAATGGCCTTAACACTACTTTATCATTAAGAACAATCCCTTTGTTAGCTTGCATCCTGACTATCCACTTAGTTTCACGTTGCTCTGTTTGAATTTTAAAATTTCCTAGCCTACATGCCCTTGGCACTAATTCAAGGACCAAAAATAGAACTCCATGGGTAATACTGTGTTGTAAAATATGCCTAGCTAGCGCATTCCCCTCATCTTCCTTATTGGTAGCATAGATATGCTCTCTGACTCTGTCCCTCAGGTTACGGTTCATTCATCCCTATGTAAAAACTGGACATCTTATGCAGTAGGCTAAATAAATTACATCTCTAGTCTTGCAGTCTGCATAATGTTTAAAGACATATCTATAGTTAAGAATGTACAAAATAATTCTTATTGCACATGTATTGGCAATGATTGCATCCCCTATAACCAAATGTGCCTTGCTGTTTGGATTCAACCCTCTTATTCAAGAACATGGTATCATTATAACACAATAGTCTTTTAAGAGACATATTATTTCGCTAAGAAAAGCTATGTCATTCTCCCACTACCTCACAACTTCTCATCTGAAGTAAGTATCTGCCAGTTCTCATTAATAATCTTAGTAATGGTTCTGTTATTACTAACATAGGGTAAAAACATCATACATCTCTGAGAATTGTTTGTTCTACTAGAAGGATTTATGGAGGATCCACTTATTTGGTTACTGCTAAATAATGGTCACCCCCTATCAGATCTAGCAATAAAATCTGGATCTTCCAACTTTGCACATTCATTAGGTTTATAACCTCTCATCATGAATTCATTTTTTAAACTAATGCTCTTTCACAAGTCAAATGTGGACCATTACTAAGATTATTAATAAGAACTTCCACTGACAGTGGTCCTTCACAAAGCATTTTACATTAAGAATCCCATGAAAGCCCATACACACAATAGTACTGTTTCTTCTAACTGTCCTTAGAACTCATGTATTTCCCTGTAAAACATATCTATGTATGTGCCCCCAGCTGCACACGTAAATATCTGTGCCCTCCATTTTGTACATTGTTAATTGTGTAGCCTATGTCTGAGGTAGATTATGGTCAGCTTATGCATGGATAAGCACAGCCTAGTGTTGGTTTTGCATGCATCAGTTTTACTGTAGTGCATCTGTTCTACTCTGGCCTTCTATGCTGAAGCTATATGGTAGTGTTGGTTGTACATGCATCAGTTTTACTGCAGTGTATCTGTTCTACTCTGGCCTACTATGCTGAAGCTATATGGTAATGTTGGTTTTGCATGCATCAGTTTTACTGTAGTGTATCTGTTTTACTCTGGCCTACTATGCTGAAGCTATATGATAGTGTTGGTTATGCATGCATCTGTTTTACTGCAGTATATCTGTTCTACTCTGGCCTACTATGCTGAAGTTATATGGTAATGTTGGTTTTGCATGCATCAGTTTTACTGTAGTGTATCTGTTCTACTCTGGCCTACTTGTTATGTTTCTTTATAGTTTTTTTAGATTATCACACCTTTTCAAGGCTGTGCTGTCACCCTGGTAATTAATAGCCTTTAGTAATGGGTGTTTTAAAATACCTTGTCCCTATCTGGAGACAGACTAGGAGTTAAATACTAATTCTGCACTTCAGTTAGTTTATTTGGACTTTGTTTTATTAGCCATCTCTCAGTTTCTTATTTTAGTTTGGATTGTAAAAATTGACTTGTGTTACATCAGACTCGCTTTTAGTTGTAAGCTAGGCTCATCACTATGTATGAGATTGTCAGTCATGATTTATGATCCTTTGTGCTTTTTAAGTATGTATTATGTTACATCAGGCAAGCTTTTAGATGTAGGCTAGGATCATTACTATGTACGAGGTTGTCAGTCATGATTTATGATCCTTTGTGTTTTTTATGTATATATTATGTTACATCAGGGTAGCTTTTAGTTGCAGGCTAGGCTCATTACTATGTATGAGGTTGTCAGTCATTATTTATAATCCTTTGTGCTGTTTGTGTATGTATTATGTTACATCAGGCTTTTAGTTGTAGGCTAGGCTCATTACTATGTACAAGTTTGTCAGTCATGATTTAGGATCCTCTGTGCTTTTTATGTATGTATTATGTTACATCAGGCTAGCTTTTAGTGGAAGGTAAGGCTCATTACTATGTATAAGGTTGTCAGTCATGATTTATGATCCTTTGTGCTTTTTATGTATGTATTATGTTACATCAGGCTAGCTTTTAGTTGTAGGCTAGGCTCATTAATATGTATTAGGCTGTCAGTCATGATTTATGATCCTTTGTGCTTTTTGTGTATGTATTATGTTACATCAGGCTAGCTTTTAGTTCTAGGCTAGGCTCATTACTATGTATGAGGCTGTCATAGGTTCATAGGTAGGTACTAGGCTATCTGCCCTACGGCATTTATAAGTCTAGCCAGAATGTGTTGGCTTTCGCCTCCCTTTTATACTAGATTCCTGAGCCTCTGTCCAGCAGGGCCATAGAAGTGATCCCGGGAGTAAATTTATGATTTCCCATCCACTCATCAAGATTTCTCTTGAAAAGGGTCAGCGAGGGGCTCTGCCTAACATGGATTGGGATTCTATTCCAGAGCGAGGGAAACCTTTGGGATATGAATCTATCCCTCCAGCATGTCCTATTTATTGTTGTGCTAAGGTTTAAATCCCTAGAGCGTGTAGCTCTAATGGATTTGGTTTTCTTGAGGTGGAGCATGTCCAACAATTCCGGGTTAGACATGGCCTTGTACGTCAGGCAGAGATCACCTCTGAGTAGGCAGTAAGCAACTGAGTAGAGCTGGAGTTTCTTTAGTTGAGCTGCATAGGGCATCTGTTTGAGGCCCATGATTCTCTTGGTGAGGTATTTTTGAGGTCTCTCCAGCTGTTGCAGGTGTCGGGTAAGGTACATCCCAAATGGGGCACTGTACTCAGTTATGGGCCTGATGAGTAGAGGGGCACAATGACCTCTCTTGATCTAGATGTGAACCCTTTTGTGATTAGGTGAGCTATATAGAAGGTTTTTCCAACCACTTTGGCAATGTGACTGTCAAAGGAGAGGTTACTATCTACTTGGGTCCCCAGATCCCTAATTACTTCTTCCGTACTTAGTGGATTACCTCCTATGTGGTAGTTTGTGGGCACTTTGTTTTTCTTAAAGGGGATGACTGTGCACTTTTTGGCATTTAGCTTGAGGCCATGGTTATGACACCAGGTATCCATCTCCGTAAGACCCTTCTGGAGAATGCTTGTGTCAGCTGGTGAGTCGATTATGGCTCCCAGTTTGCAATCATCTGCGAACTTGGTAAGCCATAGTCTTCCTGTGTTTGCCTGTACCTCAGAGAAGTATATACCGAACAAGAGGGGTCCCAGGACTGAACCCTGTGGGATGCCACTTGTAACCGGTTTAGAGTCGGACATGGCACCTGCAACTCTGACCATGTGAGTTCTATCCCTGAGCCAGTTTGCAACCCATCTTGTGACATATGGATATTTAAGCTGGTAAGCTTATTTATGATGCCAGAGTGGGGTATTGTGTCAAAGGCCTTTGCGAGGTCGAGGTAGGCTGTGTGGACTACCTTTCCCTCATCTATGGCTTTGGTTACTATTTTGAAGAAGTCAACTAGGTTTAAGAGGCAAGATCTGCTTTTAACAAAGCCGAATTGTGTAGGGTCCAGTGTTTGGAGATTCCCAATGTCTTTGTTTATGAGATCCATGATGATGCGCTCCATAGCCTTGCAGACCAGGCTAGTCAGGCTTATAGGGTGATAGTTCCCAGGATCCGTTGTGGTGCCACCTTTGTGGAGCAGGATCACTGTTGCTGTACTCCATTCTTTGGATACATAACCTGTGGTAAGGCTGAGTTGGAACAGTGAATTTATGTGAGGGTTTAGTTAATTTTGGAGCTCATGCAAGACGCAGCCCGGGATACCATCTGGTCCCATTGATGCTGTGTTTTTTACCTTGGAGAGGGTTGCTTTCAGCTGTGTGTCTGTGATGTCTGGGGGACTGCATTCTTTTGGG
Source organism: Protopterus annectens (assembly GCF_019279795.1). NCBI lineage: Eukaryota > Metazoa > Chordata > Ceratodontiformes > Protopteridae > Protopterus > Protopterus annectens. The sequence goes on from NC_056749.1 coordinate 84,057,490, forward strand.
ATAGACACTGGCTCTTTTGGGGGGAAGGGGGGTAAAGTTTGCACTGAACCTGTCCACCAGGATGTTGGCAATTTCAGTGGATTCAGTGTATTTTGTGCCATTTTGCACCAGCTCAGAGCAGATCTGAGAGTTGCCACCCAGATTCCTGACGTAGCTAAAGAACGCATTGTGATTATCTTTAGAGTCTTTGGCGATTTTTCTTTCAAAGCTAGCCTTTGAAGATTTTATGAGGGATCGAAGTTTCTTGCTAGTACTAAACAGGGATGCCTTCCCTTTTTGGGATTTTGCTATATCATGTAATAGTTTCCTCCTTCTGTTGTATAGCTTATTTATGGCCAGGGTCCACCAGACTGGTCTCCTTTTTTTTGGAGGATTGAGTCTTAGTTTTACATGGGATGGCACGATCCATGCATTCCTGTAGGTGCTCATAGAGTGCATTTGTAAAGGATTCTGCGATTTGGGTAGCATTTTCCATTTGCCCAGGGGCTTTGAAACATTCCACCTCTGTCTTGAGAAGTGTGAGGTTTGCTTTTGAGAAATTTTTTACAGTGGTTTCCTTGGCTGGGGTTGGGGTTGGGATGTGAATGTCCACTGTGATTAGTTTATGGTCTGATCTTACCAACGAGGGGTTTACCTCTGGTGTGGAACATTGAGCCCCCATGTTGGTGATGACCAAGTCTAATATGTTGTCCCCTCTTGTGGGAGTGGTGACCAGTTGTTCCATGGCATTTGAGTTTATAAACTCCAGGAACCATTGGGCGAAAGAGTTGGGACTTGGATAGTTTTCCCAGTCAATGTTTGGGTAGTTGAAATCCCCCAATATCATGGTGTTTGGTGAGACCTTCATATTCTCCAATGTTCTCAGGAATGCCGAGTGGGGGTCCTGAGACAAGGTGGGTGATCTGTAGCAGGCTACAAACTGAAAAGCAGTTTTACCTACTGTTAGTTGCATATGGACGGCTTCCGCCACCTCGTGCAGTGCCACCAACCTGGAGGTGTGTGTATCCTTGATGAAAATGGATACTCCCCTGCCTTTAGTATTTTGGTCTGAGTTCTGGGGCCAAAAAGAATGGTATGAGTTGAATCCTGGTTGTGCTGGGGTGCTCTCTGGTGCCCTGAACCAGATTTCTGTTACTGCACAGATATCGATTTTCTCCATACTGAGGAGTGCCTCGAGTGCGTGCATCTTGAGATCCAGACTACTGGCATTGAGCAGCATTATCCTTAGTTTTTTGTTTCTGGTATTGTTTATGGAGGTGGGTTTGTCTTTTGAGCCTTGACTAAAAAAGGCAATAAGGGGTGGCAAGAGCCTTAGCCAGTATTCAAAAGCATAAGGTTGACAGGTGCAAGCCATCCCTAGCGAAGCAACGTGGCTTGTCAAGCATGTCATCCCAGGCTGACAGACACTGGATCCCCTTTGAATGACACCAATAGCTTAGCCAATTGTTAAAATTGATCATTTTGTCTTTATACTGTGGCATCATTCTTGGTGAGGTCATGATGCTACTGAAGGTCAGGGTCATACCGGCCTGGGCTACATGATCAGAGAGCTCCTCTATGTCTCTTTTCATGTAGTCCAGGGAGGTACGTCTCAGGTCATTCACACCAACATGGACAATGACAGAGTCATATTTGTACCTGCTGTGGAGTGACCTGAGTGCTTGTGTTATGTGATGGATCCTGGCACCCGACAGGCAGCTCACAGTGACCTTCTCCTTGTTCAGTCTGGTGAGTGAGACGTCAGTGTGCCTGACAATAGATTCTTCAATTACTAATATATTAGGTGTGTTATTTAGCCTTAGGGGCTGCAACTGCATGGCACACTGACTTCGTGAAGTATGTGATATGTGAAAGTTGTTGTGGAGTAGCGGTTGCTTGGATGTCTGCTTTGGAGATCTCTGTTGCTTGGCAGATTTTTATTTAGAGCCTCCGAGTATGTTTTTGTGAGTTTATGTGTCTTGTTTGCTGGTGCAATTGGTCTATGTGAGACTGGTTGTGTGGTACGAGTGGTTTCCTTCTCCTCCTGACTGACTGTGCCAGTCTCGGGTTGAGAGAGCTCGGCCTCCAGTTTGGCTGTATAGTTGCATCTCTCACATACATTTGAGTTTGTTGGAAGGAGGAGAGGGTTGTCTGTGTACATAAGGCAATTGTAACATTGCCTTAAGACTCCCAGATTCACCAGCTAGACTGGAGAGTATACCTGAAACTGCGCTTTGGACATGCCTGGATGGTTTAAAGAAATGATTTATTGATTGTCCAGAATGGACAAATAGGAAGCCTTGTACTTCTGGATAGTATAAGGGGGTGTAGTGCTAAAGTTTGTTAGTGCTTACTGAGAAATTTGAGCAAGTGCTGGTCTGTAGAATGAAGGTTGAGTGCTTATTTTGAGAGTTTGACTAGTTCTAAGGGAAAAATTGAAGAGCAGACTTTGTGGAGCCAGGAATAGTTTAAAACTGCTTAAACAGCGCTGCGGGTTTTAAGGCAGGGAGTTTGAAAGAGATAGGAAATGGCCCAAAATGGCCAATAAGCTACAAGTTACTGGGCTGAGACCACTCCTCCAGGGACGGATAGGCTACTCAGAGCTCCCCACTCTCACTGGTGAACAGAGAAGCTTCCTCTTATCCCAGTAAGGATATGGGCAACACAGAAACTGTGACACAGCCTAGAATTCAGCAAGACCTGAAAACTGGACTATTCTAGTTCAGAAAAGGCGGGAAACAAGGATTTTTTTTTCTTTTTTCACCTATACAACAGAAACTAGGCACAAGAATACAGTAAATGCTTTAGATCGGCTAGTGCACTTGAGTGTGTAGCCTACAACAAATAAACAAGGCAAAGAAAAACAACTTTTAAAGTGCAAAACACAAAAAATGCAGAAAAACAAACTTTGCAGAACTCAGATAGAAAACTCGCTTTTCGGCGAGACTAAACAGTCACTGGTAGAAAAGTCATAAAAATAAACTTATAATCTGTTAAAGTCTCTCTTTCGCTCTCTACTGCTTGTAGAACTCTGCAGGACACCATGAGGAGCTATGCTGAGTCTGTTACAAGCGCAAAACTGCGCTAAAGTGGGTTTTAAGGCAGGGAGTTTGAAAGAGATAGGAAATGGCCCAAAACGGCCAATAAGCTACAAGTTACTGGGCTGAGATCACTCCTCCAGGGACCGATAGGCTACTCAGAGCTCCTCACTCTCACTGGTGAACAGAGAAGCTTCTTCCTATCCAAGTAAGGATATGGGCAACACAAGAACTATGACACAGCCTAGAATTCAGCAAGACCTGAAAACTGGACTATTCTAGTTCAGAAAAGGTGGGAAACAAGGATTTTTTTGTTTGTTTTTTTTTTCTTTTTTCACTTATACAACAGAAACTAGGCACAACAATACAGGAAATGCTTCAGATCGGCTAGCGCACTTGAGTGTGTAGCCTACAACAATTAAACAAGGCAAAAAACAATTTTACGGTGTGAAACACAAAAAATGCAGAAAAACAAACTTTGCAGAACTCAGATAGTTAGAAAACTCGCTTTTCGGCGAGACTAAACAATCGCTGGTAGGAAAGTAGTAAAAATATACTTATAATCTGTTAAAGTCTCTCTTTCACTCTCTGCTGCTTGTAGAACTCTGTAGGACACCATGAGGAGCTGTGCTGAGTCTGTTACAAGCGCAAAACTGCGCTAAAGCAGGTTTTAAGGCAGGGAGTTTGAAAGAGATAGGAAATGGCCCAAAACGGCCAATAAGCTACAAGTTATGGGCTGAGACCACTCCTCCATGGACAGATAGGCTACTCAGAACTCCCCACTCTCACTGGTGAGCAGAGAAGCTTCCTCCTATCCAAGTAAGGATATGGACACCACAGGAACTATGACACAACCTAGAATTCAGCAAGACCTGAAAACTGGACTATTCTAGTTCACAAAAGGCAGGAAACAAGGATATTTTTTGTTTTGTTTTTTTTTATTTCACTTATACAACAGAAACTATGCACAAGAATACAGTCATGATTTATGATCCTTTGTGCTTTTTATGTATGTATTATGTTACATCAGGCTAGCTTTTAGTTGTAGGCTAGGCTCTTTACTATGTATGAGGTTGTCAGTCATGATTTATGATCCTTTGTGCTTTTTGTGTATGTATTATGTTACATCAGGCTAACATTTAGTTGTAGGCCAGGCTCAGTACTATGTTTGAAGTTGTCAGTCATGATTTATGATCCTTTGTGTTTTGTATGTAAGTATTATGTTACATCATGATAGCTTTCAGTTGTAGGCTAGACTCATTACTATGTATAAGGTTGTCAGTCATGATTTATGATCCTTTGTGCTTTTTATGTATGTATTATGTTACATCAGGCTAACATTTAGTTGTAGGCCAGGCTCATTACTATGTATAAGGTTGTCAATCATGATTTATGATCCTTTGTGCGTTTTATGTATGTATTATGTTAAATCAGGGTTAACATTTAGTTGTAGGCTAGGCTCATTACTATGTATGAGGTTGTCAGTCATGATTTATGATCCTTTGTTCTTTTTACATATGTACTATGTTACATCAGGCTAGCTTTTAGTTGTAGGCTAGTCTCATTACTATGTATGAAGTTTTTAGTCATTATTTATGATCCTTTGTGCTTTTTATGTATGTATTATCTTACATCAGTCTAGCTTTTACTTTCTGGCTGTGCTCATCATTATGTATGAGGTTGTCAGTCATTATTTCTGATCCTTAGTGCTTTTTATGTATGTATTATGTTACAATTAGGCTAGCTTTTAGTTGTAGGCTAGGCTCATTGCTATGTTTGAGGTTGTCAGCCATGATTTATGATCCTTTGTGCTTTTTGTGTCTGTATTATGTTACTTCAGGCTAGCATTTAGTTGTAGGCTAGGCTCATTAAAATGCACGAGGCTGTCAGTCATGATTTATGATCCTTAGCACTTTTTATGTATGTGTTATGTTACATCAGGCTAACTTTATTTGCAGGCTAGGCTTATTAGTATGTATGAGGTTGTCAGTCATGATTTATGATCCTTTGTGCCTTTTATGTATGTATGTATTATGTTACATCGGGTTAACTTTTTTTGTAGGCCAGGCTCATCACTATGGATGAGGTTGTCAGTCATGATTTATGATCCTTTGTGCTTTTTATGTATGTATTATGTTACATCAGGCTAACTTTTAGAAGTAGGCTAGGCTCATTACTATGTACAAGCTTGTCAGTCATGATTTATGATATTTTGTGTTTTTTATGTATGTATTATGTTGCATCAGGTTAGCTTTTAGCTGTAGGCTAGGCTCATTACTATGTACAATGTTTTCAGTCACTCACAGGGGATAACTGGCTAGGCTTAAAATGGCTCGCAAGGGCAGTTAGCCTAGTACTAACCTATGAACCTATGAACCTATGATTTGTGACCCGTTGTGCTTTTTATGTATGTATTATGTTACATCAGGCTACCTTTTAATTATAGGGTAGGATCATCACTTTGAATGAGGTTGTCCATCATGATTTATGATTCTTTGTGCTTTTTATGTTTTTATTATGTTATATCAGGCTAACTTTTTGTTGTAGGCTAGGCTCATTACTATGTACGTGGTTGTTAGTCATGATTTATGATCCTCTGTGCTTTTTATGTATGTATTATTTTACATCAGGCTAGCATTTAGTTGTAGGCGAGGCTCATTACTATGTTCAAGGTTGTCAGTCATGGTTTATGATCCTTTGTGTTTTTTATGTATGTATTATGTTACATCAGGCTTGCTTTTAGTTGTAGGCTACGCTCATTACTATGTACAAGGTTGTCAGTCATCATTTATGATCCTTAGTACTTTTCATGTATGTATTATGTTACATCAAGCTGGTGTTTAGTTGTAGGCGAGGCTCATTACTATGTATGAGGTTGTCAGTCATTATTTATGATCCTTTGTGCTTTTTATGTACGTATTATGTCACATCAGGCTAGCTTTTAGTTGTAGGCATGGCTCATTACTATGTACGAGGTGGTCAGTCATGATTTATGATCCTTTGTGCTTTTTATGTAAGTAATATGTTACATCAGGCTAGCTTTTAGTTGTAGGCTAGGCTCATTACTACGTACGATGTTGTCAGTCATGATTTATTATCCTTTGTCTTTTTTATGTATGTATTATCTTACATCATTCTAGCTTTTAGTTGTAAGCTAGGCTTATTACTATATATGAGGTTGTCAGTCATGATTTATGATCCTTTTTGCTTTTTATGTAAGTATTATGTTACATCAGGCTAGCTTTTAGTTGTAGGCTAGGCTCATTACTATGTACGAGGTTGTCAGTCATGATTTATGATCCTTTGTGTTTTTTATGTATGTATTATGTTACATCAGGCTAACTTTTAGTTGCAGACTAAGCTCATCACTATGTATGAGGTTGTCAGTCATGATTTATGATCCTTTGTGCTTTTTATGTATGTATTATCTTACATCAGGCTAGCTTTTAGTTATACGCTAGGCTCATCACTTTGAATGAGGTTGTCCTTCATGATTTAAGATCCTTTGTGCTTTATATGTTTGCATTATGTTACATCAGGCTAACTTTTAATTGTAGGCTAGGCTCATTACTATGTACACAGTTGTCAGTCATGATTTATGATCCTCTGTGCTTTAAATGTATGTATCATTATACATCAGGCTACCATTTAGTTGTAGGCGAGGCTCATTACTATATTCGAGGTTGTCAGTCATGGTTTTTGATCCTTTGTGCTTTTTATGCATGTATTATGTTACATCAGGCTAGCTTTTAGTTGTAGGCATGGCTCATTACTATGTACGAGATTGTCAGTCATGATTTATGATCCTTTGTGCTTTTTATGTAAGTATTATGTTACATCAGGATAGCTTTCAGTTGTAGGCTAGACTCATTACTATGTATGAGGTTATCAGTCATTATTTATGATCCTTTGTGCTTTTTATGTATGTATTATGTCACATCAGGCTAGATTTTAGTTGTAGGCATGGTTCATTACTATGTACGAGGGTGTCAGTCATGATTTATGATCCTTTGTGCTTTTTATGTATGTATTATGTTACATCAGGCTAACTTTTACAAGTAGGCTAGGCTCATTACTATGTACAAGCTTGTCAGTCATGATTTATGATCTTTTGTGCTTTTATGTATGTATTATGTTGCATCAGGCCAGCTTTTAGTTTTAGGCTAGGCTCTTTACTATGTATGAGGTTGTCAGTCATGATTTATGATCCTTTGTGTTTTTTATGTATGTATTATGTTACATCAGGTTAGCTTTTAGCTGTAGGCTAGGCTCATTACTATGTACAATGTTTTCAGTCACTCACAGGGGATAACTGGCTAGGCTTAAAATGGCTCACAAGGGCAGTTAGCCTAGTACTAACCTATGAACCTATGAACCTATGATTTGTGACCCGTTGTGCTTTTTATGTATGTATTATGTTACATCAGGCTATCTTTTAAGTATAGGCTAGGATCATCACTTTGAATGAGGTTGTCCATCATGATTTATGATTCTTTGTGCTTTTTATGTTTTTATTATGTTATATCAGGCTAACTTTTAGTTGTAGGCTAGGCTCATTACTATGTACGTGGTTGTTAGTCATGATTTATGATCCTCTGTGCTTTTTATGTATGTATTATTTTACATCAGGCTAGCATTTAGTTGTAGGCGAGGCTCATTACTATGTTCAAGGTTGTCAGTCATGGTTTAGGATCCTTTGTGTTTTTTATGTATGTATTATGTTACATCAGGCTTGCTTTTAGTTGTAGGCTACGCTCATTACTATGTACAAGGTTGTCAGTCATGATTTATGATCCTTTGTGCTTTTTATGTTCGTATTATGTCACATCAGGCTAGCTTTTAGTTGTAGGCATGGCTCATTACTATGTACGAGGTGGTCAGTCATGATTTATGATCCTTTGTGCTTTTTATGTAAGTATTATGTTACATCAGGCTAGCTTTTAGTTGTAGGCTAGGCTCATTACTATGTACGAGGTTGTCAGTCATGATTTATGATCCTTTGTGTTTTTTATGTATGTATTATGTTACATCAGGCTAACTTTTAGTTGCAGACTATGTACGAGGTTGTCCGTCATGATTTATGATCCTTTGTGCTTTTTATGTATGTATTATCTGACATCAGGCTAGCTTTTAGTTATACGCTAGGCTCATCACTTTGAATGAGGTTGTCCTTCATGATTTAAGATCCTTTGTGCTTTATATGTTTGCATTATGTTACATCAGGCTAACTTTTAGTTGTAGGCTAGGCTCATTACTATGTACACAGTTGTCAGTCATGATTTATGATCCTCTGTGCTTTAAATGTATGTATCATTATACATCAGGCTAGCATTTAGTTGTAGGCGAGGCTCATTACTATGTTCGAGGTTGCCAGTCATGGTTTATGATCCTTTGTGCTTTTTATGCATGCATTATGTTACATCAGGCTAGCTTTTAGTTGTAGGCATGGCTCATTACTATGTACAAGATTGTCAGTCATGATTTATGATCCTTTGTGCTTTTTATGTAAATATTATGTTACATCAGGATAGCTTTCAGTTGTAGGCTAGACTCATTACTATGTATGAGGTTATCAGTCATTATTTATGATCCTTTGTGCTTTTTATGTACGTATTATGTCACATCAGGCTAGCTTTTAGTTGTAGGCATGGCTCATTACTATGTACGAGGGTGTCAGTCATGATTTATGATCCTTTGTGCTTTTTATGTAAGTAATATGTTACATCAGGCTAGCTTTTAGTTGTAGGCTAGGCTCATTACTACGTACGATGTTGTCAGTCATGATTTATTATCCTTTGTCTTTTTTATGTATGTATTATGTTACATCATTCTAGCTTTTAGTTGTAAGCTAGGCTCATTACTATATATGAGGTTGTTAGTCATGATTTATGATCCTTTTTGCTTTTTATGTAAGTATTATGTTACATCAGGCTAGCTTTTAGTTGTAGGCTAGGCTCATTACTATGTACGAGGTTGTCAGTCAAGATTTATGATCCTTTGTGTTTTTTATGTATGTATTATGTTACATCAGGCTAACTTTTAGTTGCAGACTAAGCTCATCACAATGTATGAGGTTGTCAGTCATGATTTATGATTCTTTGTGCTTTTTATGTATGTATTATCTTACATCAGGCTAGCTTTTAGTTATACGCTGGGCTCATCACTTTGAATGAGGTTGTCCTTCATGATTTAAGATCCTTTGTGCTTTATATGTTTGCATTATGTTACATCAGGCTAACTTTTAGTTGTAGGCTAGGCTCATTACTATGTACACAGTTGTCAGTCATGATTTATGATCCTCTGTGCTTTAAATGTATATATCATTATACATCAGGCTAGCATTTAGTTGTAGGCGAGGCTCGTTACTATGTTCGAGGTTGTCAGTCATGATTTATGATCCTTTGTGCTTTTTATGCATGTATTATGTTACATCAGGCTAGCTTTTAGTTGTAGGCATGGCTCATTTCTATGTACAAGATTGTCAGTCATGATTTATGATCCTTTGTGCTTTTTATGTAAGTATTATGTTACATCAGGATAGCTTTCAGTTGTAGGCTAGACTCATTACTATGTATGAGGTTATCAGTCATTATTTATGATCCTTTGTGCTTTTTATGTATGTATTATGTCACATCAGGCTAGCTTTTAGTTGTAGGCATGGCTCATTACTATGTACGAGGGTGTCAGTCATGATTTATGATCCTTTGTGCTTTTTATGTAAGTAATATGTTACATCAGGCTAGCTTTTACTTGTAGGCTAGGCTCATTACTACGTACAATGTTGTCAGTCATGATTTATTATCCTTTGTGTTTTTTATGTATGTATTATGTTACATCATTCTAGCTTTTAGTTGTAAGCTAGGCTCATTACTATATATGAGGTTGTCAGTCAGGATTTATGATCTTTTTGCTTTTTGTTTCAATATTATGTTACATCATGCTAGCTTTTAGTTGTAGGCTAGGCTCATTACTATGTACAAGGTTCTCAGTCATGATTTATGATCCTTTGTGCTTTTTTTAAGTATTATATTACATCAGGCTAGCTTTTAGTTGTAGGCTAGGCTCATCACTATGTATGAGGTTGTCAGTCATGATTTATGATCCTTTGTGCTTTTTATGTATGTATTATGATACATCAAGCTAGTGTTTAGTTGTAGGCTAGGCTCATCACTATGCATGAGGTTGTCAATAATTATTTATGATCCTTTGTGCTTTTTCTGCATTTTCCTAGGTTCATTGGTTCATAGATGTGTACTAGACTAATGGCCCTGGGGCCTTTACAAGCCTAGCCGATAGGATTACCCTGGCATCATGCCACCCTAACCTTAGTTTCCAGTGCCTTTGTCGAGTAATGCCACTGGAGTGATCCCTGGGATTTATTTTCTATTTGCCATCCACTCATCAAGATTTCTCTTGAGGAGGGCCAGTGAGGTGCTCTGCTTGACATGTATGGAACGTCTATTATATGTATTAGTTTTTCATAAGTTAAAGTGGTTGATGAAAAATTGATCTGATGAAATCCAGTTGGTGGACAAAGGCACTTATCATGAATTAAAGCTGAGTTATTTTGGTGATTAACCCTAGCCTGTTTGAGTTTGTTTCTTCAGTACCTTCATAGAAGTTTAATGTTCTGGACTGTTTATTATTATTGTAATGTTTAAGTGTTTTTATTTTCATTTTTCACAAATAACAAGGAAGTGAAGTCAGATCTCTACCTTAATGCTGGGACAGCTATCTCCTTGCGTGGCTGTTGTGGTTTCTGTATTTCTGTATTTCTTCATTCTATGACTCCCTTTTTGTGATGTACAGAGTTCCTTGATGTACGGAGAATTTACCAGAGCCATTGGCGATCTTTGACATTTAATACGAGCGTCTTGCATACACACATTTACTAATGCAGCAGAAAAGAGCTGACATTATTTAACAGTTCCCTTCATTGAAATGTGAATATTCATCAGAGCTCATTTGTGGAGCATGAACTGTTCCTATGCATGGATTCTATAAATTTAAGAATCACTCTGCTTCTTGCTTTGCCTGATTTGCATGCAGCAAACTGCTCAATTTAATAATGTTGTTCATTACTGTGTCATCATATGGCCATTAGCACATACCATTCTTAACCCTGCTAATCGGCATTCCCTGCAAGTGGACTGTGTCTCTTTGAATCCCACTCACCCTCTGCCTGGCTGTTTGTCACACTAAACCACTCACCTCAATTTGGCAAAGCTTTCTGAATCCCAGCCAAAGTCTATTGGCTGTACATTTTATTACATTTAATCAAGCTAATTTTGATTGCTTGGAAATTACTGTTTTAAAACAAATTAAACAATTTTAAAACATGATTTTGATATTAAAATGTATTGCTTTTTCAAGGACTGTGTATTAATATTGAGATTTGATACTTTAAGACCAGCAGGGCTGAATGCAGAAGTTAATTTTAGATATTTATTGTAAACTGTTTCATTATTTGATTTTTTTTATGGTTCTTTTTATTTGTCTTTAATCTAATTTTAGGGAATTTAAATGTTTACAGCACTTGCTGATATGTCTAATTCCTTGAAGGCATAAGGTGAAGCCCCACGGACTTTGCTTTTTTAAAATTTGATTATTGTGGTACCTTTAAAATATTAAAGCAGTTTCTTATAAACGTGTTGGTAATTCAGGCCATAAAAAGAAAATCCCTGCCTCTGCATTCAGTTTCTGCAATGCTTTTGAATACGTTTATTCATCACAGCCATCTCAGGCCATGTCTAAGCAGCTGTATGTATATGAGTAATTTTGTCTGTGTGAAAGACCTATTCAAAAAATGCGAGGAGAAATGATAGATCAGCAGTAAAGCAATTTTTCAAAAAATGCCTCTGCCTGTTTCAACAAAAAATGTTGGAAACGTTTAGTTTCTGCTTACACTTGATATAGCTGGGTGTGCGTTATAGCTTTTTTTTTTTTTTTGCCTCTTGGAAGTGAAATACCAGCCTGCTTTCAAGATGCGGCAGTAACTGTGCTAAGAGTTGCAGAGCCAGGCTTCTGTCGGTAAAACCAGGCTTATTTTCCTGATGTAGTCTCAGTATCAGCCTTAAAGACTGCATTATCCACAATTTGCAGACTGCCTTAAAGTCATTGTATTCCTTAATGTGACTGAGCTGTAAAAATGATGCTAATGGGAACTTCCAAACCTACCATTAGCTGGTAGCTTTTATTAGGATAACCCATCTGGTACACATTGCTTGAATGTATGTGATTGCATGTGTTGACTCTGGAGAGGTTATAAGGAGAGCAGAATTTATTAATGATGCCCTCTGCTCAGCATATGAAGGATTTTTTGCTAAATATCAGCTGAGAATTTAAAAGGTTATTTGTTTTTTGTAGGCTTGGTAGTTTCCTTTGAAGTGGCAAGCTTTCTATCTTTGATATTGGTTTTTTTACACATAAAACTGCCATTAACTAACTCCTACCTTGCTTCCTAGACCAGACAATGGCTTTGTTTATAACCACTTGTGATGTAGTGGGAGAAGAAAATCCTTTCACTAAGTGAAACTGAATCTTTACATGTGATTCTAATATTTCTGAGGTACCTTATAGCATTTTGTCCAATAAGCTAAGAGTTATGTTTTGGTAAAAACACACTAAGGCTCATTATAAAACATGAGGTGCCTTTATTCTAGGGTGATTGTTTGCATATTTGCACGGCAGATGCACTAACCCAAGATGAGCTATATTGCATTAACTCTCAGAATAGCACAGAAAAGGAAATGAAACATGAAAGTGCAGCTACAGGAAAGAAAATACATTCAGAACGACACAAAATGATACAATACAAAGTAAAATAACGCAAGAAGAAATCCATGCACTTTACAGTTATATATAAAATATATATGTAGTTCATGGCTATATTACTACATTAGTTTGAGAAGTAGTAAAAACATACCATTTAGAACAAACAATAAAAGAGGCATTACTGTGTGATTCTGTGGGATTCTTGGATAACAGCTGCTTTTAACCTCATTTTGCAGATCTGACTTCAAGAGCTAGGACCGTATTTATAATTCACAAATCAAGGCAATGTTTTTATACTTATAGAATGGAAGGGCAGGGAAGAAAGTCTGAGTAAGTGAAGTTTTCTGCAGTAACGTTTAATTGAACTTCAAATGTTTTTAACTATTATTGACACAAAATGCTTAGATATCTTACTCATCGCTGAAGACCAGCTCTACATTATTTTCAAGGCAAAAGCATTTGCTGTGTAAGCTAACACTAAATGTACCACTACCTGCTCATATCAGAAGTACAGAACAGGGTCTCTGGGAGATGAGTTAGGTAGCTGGGAACCTTCATGCAATGGCAGTCAACTTATTCCTAATTCAGGGAGTCATAATGTAAATTTATGCCATATATTTGTGCCATATACCTTTTGGCTTTCAGGATGTCTGTTACCCCTCCCTCTAGAGTAGCACCTCAGGATTTGCCTAATTATTTTTAATCAACGGTCCATCAATGATCACATAAAGCTTCTGTAGATTGCACCCCCCACCACCGTAGTATGGAAGAATCGGACTTTGAACACTTTGTCCTTGCCCTTCCATCTGACCTTTCATTTGACTTAGACTCACTCCCAAACATAGATCACAAACACTGCAGATGGTCTTCCTGCCTCTGCATCAATAGTCCAGCTTAGAGAAGTGAATGTTGTGTTTTTTTAGGAGCAGGATAAGGGGGATGAGTCAGTAGCACTTTAGTTCTGATTTATTTGAACACTCAGAAGTAGCAAGCTTATTTTCACATAACTTGATTGGCCCATATGTACACACAGAGCAAGTACTATGAACTCCTTGACGCTGAAAACAGTTTATTTCTTTTGTCGTCAAGGAGTTTGTGTAGATTTCCTATATCTGTTATGCCTCTAAATATTTGTCAGGAAGGGGTGTGGCCATTTCATATGAGCAGAGCTCATACCTCTCAACCTCTTAGAGCATGAAATCTGGAAAAGCCACAAATAATGGAAGGTCAAAAGGTAAAAAATAGAGACACTTTTTAAATATTGCTATTATAAACATAGAAAGTTGATAGACTAACTGGTTTTGCATTAGCATGAATTTTTTTGAAGGATATGAAGTCTGAAACTCAAATGTCTGCCCTTATTTTATGACTTTAGTCCTCAATAATTTGCCAGTAATTTGTCAGAAAACCACAATTTTCTGAGAAACAGACCAAAAATATGAGGCAAAAATATGGACATTCTGTGAAAACCTGGACAGTGGAAAGATATGGCAGAGCTACTTCCTAAGTATTTCTCAAAAAGAAATAAAATAAAAATGCCTTGTTCATCTTTAAGGCAGTCACTAGACAAATTATTAACAAAAATAAAATCTACAGAAGTATTTACAAACTTGGCACAATAGACAGCATTGTGGGAGCTACACAAATCAGTACAGAAAGAGGGCAGGCAAGGTATGATAATGAGGGAAAGGATGAAAAAATCACAGCATAAAAAGAAGGATGGAACAGACAAAAGCATAGGGCAGCAGATCGATGGAACCACGTTTATCATAACTGTAGAGACTTATTATTGTTTTAGAAGCAGTACTGACTAAACGGAACCAGTTACCAGAGGAAATCAAGGAGCCTATGACAACAGAGAACTGTAAATAACTGTGGAGAGATGGATTAAAATTGTGAAGGAACTTGGGCTGCCATTAGCAAGGGGATAACTGCAGTATATACAGATCAACTAAGTACAGCTGCTTTTCTTCTGTCAACAAATTTGGATAAGTCACTCCCTAAGTCAGCGGTTATTAGTGCAAAGTAAGAGTGAATCATTAAAGATAGGTACCTTGGAATAATCCAGTGTTATGGATAAAGGATGTATAACGGAGACACATAATGAGTTAATATTAGAGAAGTAGTAACAGACAAGAAGGTGGCAAAGCCAGTAGGTAATCCAGAAATAAAATAAACCAGCTGCTCCAAGGGACCACAACTCATATCCACAAAGCATTTCTTGTCTTACAGCTTAAAAAAGACTATTATGACCACAGCATGACTGACCGCAGCATTAATGACCACAGCATTAATGAGCACAGTATTAAAACAGCTGGAAGAATAAAGGCTTTATGGTTTGTAAACAGAAAGGGTTGTATTAGGTGATGCAGATAAGGATAAGAATGACAGTTAGAGAATGCGTAAGGTATTATGTCTCCAAGATGAAGAAGGGAAAATCGACTACATTGAATGAATAAGAACCATTTTAAAAAAACATGGAAATTAATAATTTTCTTTTTGAACTTTGTGAATTAAGCTTAAAGAAGAGAAGCACATTAACAAAGTTATTTCAAAAGGATTGCCAGAAATCGACTCACAAAGTTTCTCCTACTTATACTAAGGGATGCGTTAACAGTATGTAGACTCAATCTAGTTATTAAATGGGTGCTATATATATTTCATTTAGAAATTATGTGAAGAGTTTATCATATGGTAATAATTTTATGTCATGGATGAATGTACGAGAAAGAGGAGATACGAGAATGAATACCAACACGGGCATATTCTCATTGGAGGATGAATGAGGTAGGGCTGACATCATACAATTCTGAGATGGCCTACCTAGAGCTTGAAGGATAAACTTCATAAAAGGTGTCAGAGTTTAAGATTGGTATTTAAGAAGCGCTTAGTAGAAGGAAGCAAATTTGATTGCTAGAAATATACAAAGATTTCTTTTTTTTAAAGAGTAGGCTAATAACTTGCTCAGAATTAAAAAAAAGAAACTTAAGGAATTTAATAAGAAAAAAGTTCTAATCTAAAAAATGTAAGTACCAGTTTAGGACTGAAGGAAAAATAATTAATTTGACAGAAAGTGTCCAAGAATGTAAATAGATTAGTAGGGCAACGATGGAAGATGAGGGCATATACAGAAACAATGTAAAGGAGTTCTCAATGTATGTCTATTTTATTATTTTTGGGTGTGGCAAATATGTGCAATAGTAAAGCACAGTTTAGATCTAGAGTCTACATCTAAGCACATAACAGAGGAGGAGGAAGCAATTATGAGAAAGCGTGAAACAGGAAAGGCACAAAATTAAGAAGGTTTGCTGCACAAAATGTATAAACTGATCTGGTTATATGTGGCAGAACTGCTGCTGGTGTCCTTCACTGAGGTACTAGACTGGACTAAAATGTATAAAGGAGTTTAAGGTCAGGACCTTTATGCTTTTGAAAGTGAAATACTGAGAAAAAATTGTATCTAAAAATCAGAGTTCTCTTGACCTATATGCATGTTAAAACAGTGGTTATAAAGTTATAACATAAACGGGGAAATTTTGCCTAAAATTCCTTTGTTTAGTGAAATTTGTATAAAACATGTGCCATCACAAAACATACATAGAAATATTTTACTGGTAGTGAAGTATTCTATTTGGAGTTGTTTTTTTTTTGCTAATGTATTCTGCTTTATGATATTTTATATAGAATGCCTTCTAATCATGGGAGTATGATTAGTGGTCCATCAATTTATAGACTAATGAGGCATCCTAGGTCTTGATTTTCTGTGTAATCTTACCTACTGTCACCATTAGACTAACAGGTGTGTAATTCACTGGGTTGTTCTGACACTCCTTGTACATAAGGGAGCCAGGCAAGCTATTTTAGAATCCCCAGGCACTGCTGCCATTAACGGTGACCAGATGTCCAGATGGACATCTCAGCCAAGGCTTTCTCCAGTCCTCTGCGAGAGTTCGTAGGAATCCTGTGCCATTAACAGTGACCAGATGTCCAGATGGACATCCCAGCCAAGGCTTTCTCCAGTCCTCTGCAAGAGTTCTTAGGAATCCTGTGCTATTAACAGTGACCAGATGTCCAGATGAACATCCCAGCCAAGGCTTTCTCCAGTCGTCTGCAAGAGTTCTTAGGAATCCTGTGGTATAGCTCATCTGACCTGAGTACGTCATTTGCTTTTTGAATTCATTTATTTCCACTTTTTCTTCTGTCATGGTACCTATCGACATCTACTCTTCCCTAAATCCCAATACCTCTCCAGAAAATGCACTTTTCTTTTACTCTTTTGTGAATCCTGACATAATTTAATTATTTAAAACTCCCTTATAGATCATTGTCGCCCTTGCAGTTCATTCTATTCCTCATTAATCTAGCCATAGCTGTCTCTTTATTCATGATTTCTAAGTATTAAGGAAGTTTATACCACATGTGGTTTTGTGAGAGACATGAAATACTTTGTATTATAAACTTAAGGAATTTGTTATCATCTTGAGCAGTTTCAAAAATGTAAGTCATTACTACTTCAATTAGAAATGGCTATGAAATTCAGTGTTTCAAGTTTCAAACAAGTAATTAACACTAAGACTGTAATTTGGTTACTAATACAGTCTGATAAGAAACTACTGTGTTTTGAGAATTTGTAGGGGAACATGCCTAACAAAATGTAAAAAATACATACACACACACACACACACACACACACACACACACACACACACACACACACACACACATGTATATATAGATACATACACAATCACACACACAAATATATATATATATATATATATATATATATATATATATATATATATATATATATATATATATATATATATATATATATATATATATGAGGATCCTGTAGTTTGTTAAACATTGGAATATTGAACATTTGTCATGTTGGCACAAGTGGATGAAGAGCGAGGTGACTGCAATGCGCCTGCATTACACTGGGTGAGATTGGAGTACATGCCCTTTCCTGGCCATTGTGTGATCTTGGAGTTGGTATATATAAGCAGTAGAGGGTGTATAGAGGGGCATCCCACCCCTCCATAAAATGAGCTTTGATTGTTTTTCTTTGTTTTTTGATTATTTTGAGTCAATCTTTTTGGATCTATATTTTAATGTGCGAAGTTGTGAATGTCTGATTTTGTTTTTTTTTTGTTTTTTTTTTTTTTTTATTATTTTTGTTTGGCATGTTGGGAATCATAAAGCACAGTGCATCTATTTCCAATTCAATCACTACCAGCCCTTTCACAAAATCCATGCATGTGTTTATTTATGGCTTCTTTTAACCTAGGATCATCTGTTTGCTTTTGGTGAATTTTGGAATGCAACTAAATGAAAAATGAAAATCAGAGTCATAACATTTATATGTATCTGTGCATGTACATAGACAGAACAGATGGATTCACTCCAATTTCATTGCTAATTTTCTTCAACTATCTCATGAAGACTCTTTACTAAGTATCCTGTAAAAAAATTCTCTGTTTATGACTTGTTTTTCGATGACTTGATTCTAATATGGTGTAATTTGTAAATAACTAATCCATTGTTTCAAACAATCTGCACTGTGACATAGCCTGTGTTAAAATATCATGGACATTTGCTCCCCCTCACTGTACTCATACTGTAAATTGCATGCAGGTCTGCTACTGCTTCTAGCAACCATCTACTGTGTTACTGATTGCACTTTATTTACATATATCTACTTTTTCATTCACTGTTTGTCTGTTAGTAAATATTCATGCTTTTGTGGAGCTTTTCTTCCCGGGCATCCACTGAAAAAGGGCTTTTGCTCAGTCTGACACTACTGCTCAACAAATGCCATATAAATAAATAAAATAAAATAGCTAAATAAATATATTGTTAACTTTCCATCAACAGAAACATTGAAAGGAAGTTCATCAACTTCACATGGTCGAAACAAAAAACATCAATCCACAAAGGATCAAAAGAAAACACTAAGCCAGTATTTTTGCAGGGGGGCAAGACCCCTGAACTCCCAATAACCTCTCCTACTTATATATACCATCTCTGAGATTGCAGTACACACTAACACACACACACACACACACACACACACACACACACACACACACACACACACACACACGTATAAAAACATATAAGAATAGATTAATATCCCATTTTTGTTGTTGTTTAAACAAAATGGAAGACTAAGAATGGTTGTGCCTTACAAACAAATTAACAGTGATAATTACTCAGATGTTCTTGCATGCATCCATATTGGCTAAAAACAATTCAGTCAAAGGTTGGATAGTCATAATTAGTAGATTAATGGCTCACCAAATTAGATTTGAGGAGGAAACTGTAAGAGTAACTGAAAAGTTTTTAAAAGTGGTTACCCAGCAGTATTAGTTGATGAAGAAATAGATTCTGTGATGAAAGACAGGAACTAGATATATCGGTCGTATTACTGGCGATGCACATTAAACCACCTAATAACTGCTAAATTATTAATGCGGTTTCTGCCATAGCAGAGGTGATTGGTGCAGCTCCTGATTTTATTTATCGAAGAAGTAATACAGTGAAAGATTTACTAACTAGAAATAAAACATTGCAGATGAATAACAAAACTATAACAGTCTGTGGGGCATGTAATTATTGCAATTTATTGCTGACAGCTGTTCAAACAATATTTGTAAGAGCTAAGTACTCTGAAATACCAGATATTTTTACATGTAAATCAAGGAATATTATTTGTGTGGCAATTTGCACAGTATTTTCTTATCTTTCTGTTGGTTGCACACCTAGACTGCTACAAATGTGGATTTATGAACATATCAATGATGTGAGAACAATGGATATACTGAATGCATTAGCAGAGGAAGCTGTCAGGTGCAATGGATGTAGCTTTCACGTTACTGTTTTAGAATCAATGAACTCCATCTATGGCACAAAGATCAAAGAAGAAACATTAGAAATATGATAGGTAAAATGAAATGCCTATGTGATACCTGGCCTGAATGAAATGGAGAATTTTAAAGTGTTATTAGAAAGGAGGGGATTAAATATCATTGATTTATTTGGTGATGTCAAAGGAATTCATATTGTGATGAACTCTTGCTGGATAAAAGTTCTGCCTGTCATGTCAGTGATTTTTTTTTTTTGATCTGCCTGATTTTTTTTTTCAGATTTACCTGGGGCTTTAGTATTTTTTGTAATATTTAATTTCTGGGCCTTTTATATTTATTAGGTTAGCCCTGCTCATTAATCATTGACTCTTGGCTGTTAAAGACGTACTAAAACAATTTCTATCTGCCTCTGGTAGTATGATCAGTTTTTCATATAAGGAGTTATATAATTTTTTTCAGGAAATAATTCATTGGAAAAGGGTTCTACTTTAGCAATTTATAACAATTTTGTGACTTTAGTAAGGCAGAGTCAGTTGGTGCAAAATTATTGGCAGTAGCCAGCAGGGAAAACTGTATTATCTCTGCTTCTATCCTATGTAATACAGACTGAGGCATTTTTTTTTCTGAAACTACATGGGATTTGAATTGAAACAAAAACTTCAGGATATGTGGCACGGTTTATAGATCAGCCCACTTACCTGGTTAGCAATAAAAAATAAATAAAACAAGGAAAAAAGGAGTGTGTAATTTTCCTTTAATATTGATTATAGTTGGACCCCACCAGAAAAGTTATCATGGCCATGTGTAATCACTGGTTCCATGTGTAATCACTGGTTCCACATGTAATCACTGGTTCCATGTGTAATCATTGGTTCCGTGTGTAATCACTGGTTCCATGTGTAATCACTGGTTTCATGCTTGGTGCCCTTACAAATGGTGTCACAACAGATACATTTAGGAACTATTGTCATGGTCCTAACTTTGCCTAGGTAGTGGATTTTGCAGGAGAGAATAATGCATTCTGATTATCCATCAGGGATAAGCTATATCAGAGAATCCAATGTCAGACATTAAGGATTTAGGCTTAGCTCACATAAACTGAGTTTAGAGTCACTATAGTATATCTTAGCTTATTTTTCCTCTAAAAGGGTAGGGTAAAAGTGTTTTCATGTAATAGTGGAAATAGGCACTAAGTGAATCTCTGGACTTTTCCTTTAAAATATATGTCAGTCTTCAGGCTTCTTCAGTCACACCCCTAATCCACCCCCCCCCAAGCTACAAACAAGAACTTTAAATGGTGAGCATGTTTCCCCAACAGAGAAGTGCAAATACCTTAGGCTTATTTTCAACCAATCACTGTCAGTTTAACTGCACATTGACATAATGTTTGCAAAAGTTTCCAGCCAGCTCAGAATTGTTTATTCCATCTCAAGTCTTCTTACCAAGACTGGCAGACAGGCTCTTGCTTAAAAATATCTTCAAACCCAGTTTTCAGTATGCTGTCCCTATCATCTCTTTCCACTTGTACCATAATACAAACAAAATTCAAATATCCGTAAATTCAATAAGCAGATCTATTGACCCCCCCTACACACACACACACACACATCGATGTCTTCACTGTGTTGTATTACAGAAATCTCTCACTTATAGGAGATCCACCCTTCTTTCCTCACCTATATTTAAAATCCTGAATAATAACTTTTGTCTCATCCCAAGAAGAAAGCTAGAAATCAAATCCTCCCCATTTACTTTCAGAAGCCACGTGAATGTTGAAATAAGACTTATCGGACCCCTTTTTGGGCTCACATCCGGAAAAAAAAGCTTCAGCAAAATTATCCCTGCTAACAAAAACTAATTTCCTACAGACTGTAGACAAATTAAAGAATATTCCCTTTTCAAGAAAAAGCTGTCACAATATTCCTTGTGGATGCAATAAACTCCCTGTAGGCTTCATGCAAAGCCTACATGGAGTTTACATCTCTGCACAGTGGTGCTTGGCGAGCAGCTGCGCACACTACTGCGCAATGCACATTCATGCTGTGTGACATGTTTAAGCAAGGTTTCATGGTTGGCAACAGTGTTGCCAGCCAGGAAACCATGTAACTGAACATGGATAACAATCTTGTGTAAATCAGAGCATTTATGGTCCACAGTTTTGCGTGGAATGCCACAAATGATCACCAGGGTTTCACAGATCACTTTCGATCTCTTACTGCAAGACATCTGGACAAAGGCCAACAGAATACAGATACAAATATGCTAGAATTAACAGGGTTTTGTGTTAAGATACATGTTCTGAAGGATTTGAAGTATGAAACTCAAACATACCTCTCAATCTCTTAGAGCAAGAAATCTGGACAAAGCTATAAACAATGGGGGGACAAAGGCCCAAAAATAGAGAAATATTTGAAATATGTATCTTACAAATTTAGAAAGCTGATAGAAAGGTTTACATTAGCATGCATTTTCCAAAGAGCATGAAGTTTGAAACTCAAATGTCCGTCATTATTTTCTGACTTCAATCCGCAATGACATGCCAATGTTCTGTCAGAAAACCAAAATGTTATGAAGACAAGATCAAGAATATGAGAGAAAAATTTGGACATTCAGCAAAGAGATGGACAGTTGAGAGGTATGAACTCAAATGTACATAATATTGAGTCACATCAGTCCTGAGATCATCCCAGTGATATGGCAGAAAGCCACAAATTTGATATGGAACACACATGGACATCCTGTGAATATCTGGACAGTTGAGAAGTATGATTGTGAAGTACATATTCCAAGCACAGTACAGAACAGTGTATCTACAGGGTAGGCTATTGTGATAGCCTATTCCAGGCATTCGGTACTGGAGCTGCGTAAATGATCTATAATGGTACAGGGACTGCCATGTAAAATAAACACACAGGGGAAGTGTATGCATTGAATATGGTCTCACAGACAAACTGTAGGAATGAACACAGGGAAAAAGGACAGTTGAAACAATCTAATGTACAGCAGATGAGGGCATATCAATGGAAGATGGTTGAAGCAGCAACACCAGTCACATATCTATATGGTACAGTAGGGACTGCACAGTGAAAATGTGTATTATGTGACTGTCACACAAGATGACATAACAATGGGCAAGATGTTGAAATAAGCATCTTTACAAGAATAATGTAGAGGACATCTATCAGGGATCTGACATGCAATTGGGGTAGGGTACATATTGTGAAGCTGTGCAAACTGAGTTGCCTGAATATGAGTGTAATCTCAGCAGAGGTCTCCAGCAAGTGGGGAACAGGTAAAGCCTCATGGAAAATATTAAACGAACCAACCACAATTATGGACAATATCAGAATAACTCTTACGACAAAAGAACAAGAATATACCAGTGAATAACAGCTCTACTACTTTCCACCAAAGACTTTTTAATATCAGAATAATATCACCAGTAATCCCATGCTTCTGACATAACATATGTGATTTACAGTGATAAGACATGATTCTGCACAAACACACTTGTACAACTATTAGGATACATCCACACTCTATGAGGGTGATAAAGCACTCTGTTCTGGCACTGTAACATCTGCTGGAGGTTTGCAACATTATGAGCAATACAGGCTAGTTGACTGGTGTGCATGGCCTGTATATATGGCACACTCTGTTACGAATGATATCCATGCCATTAATGTTGTCAAACACCTAAGTATATACTGTGTGCATCACCAGAGCAGGTAGCATGTGTGCAACTGGTGTAATAATTTGGATTGGTGGTCCCCACCCTCAGGCAATCACATTTTACTCACAAAAAGAATACCAAAGTATGGCCAATAAGCTGTGTGACAGCTCACTGTGACAAAGGTGGCACACTTCAGTTACACATCACTGGAAGATGTATAGGGGGTACATGAAGAAGGGTGCATTATACTTGGGTATTGGTGTGATGATGAAGGCTAGGAACTATGGAGGTATTATGGCCTCTAATGGGGATGTCTTTCACATACTCAGTACTAGTGTTACATATAAGGGAGTGGTCAGCACTGTGACCACATCTTGGGGGATGTTCCACTTACCATCGACCCAGGACACAGGTCACATACATATTGGTCTGATTATAGGCTATAATCTCCACATTATACATGGATTGTGGATTATGATCTCCACATTATACATGGATTGTGTATTATGATCTCCACATTATATGTGGATTGTGGATTATGATCTCCACATTATACGTGGATTGTGGATTATGATCTCCACATTATACATGGATTGTGGATTATGATCTCCACATTATACGTGGATTGTGGATTATGATCTCCACATTATACATTGATTGTGTATTTGTCTTCCAGACTTAACAAATCTCTCTATGTTTCCTTGTCATTACAGGTGTTGTCATGGTTGTGGCCGCATACCTCTGAACTGTACAGATTTTCGCAGAATGTCCAGATTTTTCCTCATATTTTTGGTCCTTCCCTCATAAATTTTTTTTGTTTTTCTGACAAATCACTGTGGATTGAAGTCACTAAATAATAATATTAATTTGAGTTACAGACTTCATACCATTTGAAAAAATGCATGCAATACAAAAACTGTCATTCTAACAACTTTCTAAGTTTATAAAAGCAATATTTAAAATCTGTCCCTATTTTTGGGCCTTTGTCTCCCCATAATTTCAGGCTTTGTCCAGATTTCTTGTGCTAAGAGGTTGAGAGGTATGTGTGGCAGCAGTCTTTGGTAAGTGTTGATGCTGTCTGTTTTATACTAATATCACAGCTGGAGTCATTGATTGCCCACAATCTGTAGTCCTTCAGGCAGTTGATGCTGTCTGCTTTATACTAATATCACAGCTGGAGTCATTGATTGCCCACAATCTGTAGTCCTTCAGGCAGTCGATGCTGTCTGTTTTATACTAATATCACAGCTGGAGTCATTGATTGCCCACAATCTGTAGTCCTTCAGGCAGCTGTCAGGACACAGGATGTATATATCTGTGACGTCCATCACTTAAATAATAGACAGAAAAGGGCCTAGCAGACAGCCCTGATGTATGGACGATCACTGGACATGAGATATAGGTCACATCACACATTTCAACACAATGAGATGCCATGTATGTGATGTACTGGTCTATCCATATGGTGGCATAGCTGTTTATAGACACATATGACAGTGTTGATTGACTACCTCGGTGTGGATTTGTGTCACATGCCTTGACCTGGTCAAGTTTCAAAAGGTGATAATGTTGTCATCATGCATGCCCTTGATGACCTCTTTGAGGATATCTATCAGATGTAGTGGAAATGATGTAGCACTAACAACTAACTCAGGTCTGTTGCATGCACCTGGAATATAACTAGCATACATGGAGAGGAGGTCCATGATGACATGTTGGTCTACCTCACAGTTGAGGAGAGTCAGGATGTCTCTATACATGCATTCATCAGGTGCTGCCCCCCAACTCAAATGCATGCTGATGCACACCATTCTATGAGAACATAGTACATGTGGAGAGGGAGTTGAAGTGTGTATTCAACCATATCAGGTAAGTGTATGTGCTGAGTCATGTCAAACCATATCAGGTAAGTGTATGTGCTGGGTCATGCCAAACCATATCAGGGAAGTGTATGTGCTGAGTCATGCCATATGTGATCTGTGATGTTGTCACAGCCCATTGATTCCATGTGATAAGCCTGAATGAACGGAAAACAGTGCATACTGGCTATCCTGATATGGCCTACAGTTTGAACACAGTCTCCCATGCAGTTATTATTGAGAAACATTCCCAGTTGGGGAGTAACACTTACATCACTAGATGGGTAAACATTGGTTCACCAAAAGAACACTTGCTGTGAAAGTTGGTAAATCAACCTGTACCAATAGAGCTGTCACCACTGGCAAAACCCAGGGATCTGTGTTTAGCCCTTCACTGTTTGGACTATATTGCTTGACAATTCAGGATAAAGTATATAGCTTTTGGCTTACCAGGTTTTCTGATTCTTGCATAGTGGGTGCAATCATTTAGTCCACCAATGATGATAACATAGTACAGGAGGAGATAACACAGACAAATAACTGGTGACAAAGCCACGTGATCTATAAACAAATGTGAAATCTGTCTTTATGGTGTCCTTCTGAAAAGTGGAAGTCCATGTTAATTACACCATTGGCAACAGTCATGCTATGCTGACAGTGATGCAGGCACTGGAAACACATGTAGATAGTAATCAGAATGTCAACCACTAAGTGTCCACACTGGTATTGAAAGCCTGTGTTGTGCACATCATAAGTCACTCCATCATATTTAGATCTTAGGATTGTATGACAGCACTGTCATCACACCTCATCAGAATAGTAAAAGGGTATAATGTTCTCTTTTGCATGTACCTCACCAGACACATGCAGCAGCTGGAGTGACCTCAGGGCTTTATCATCAAGAAAGCACAGGGCCTACAAACCATGCCATGATGTATGTGGATATATTGAAAGCCATGTCACTGTAATCTGTATCATATAGGATTAGGTGACTTCTGCCTGGCCTCCAGGTCAGTCTCTGACCATTCCCTAATGGGAATAGTGCATATCCACAAATCTGATATAGCTGATGACATCAGCAGTGTCTGTTGAGGAGAATATGGTAATAACAGTGTCCCACATGCTTGTGTAAAAGGCTCTCTGTAATGTTAGGCAAGAGCACAAACACACACACACACACACACACACACACACACTTGACCAGAGTGAGAATAGAATTTCTACCAATCTAAGTACACAGACTACAAAACACAGTACTTTATGCAAGCACCACGGCATAAGTCTGACTTTTACAAGAGAAGATGTTGGGAAGCCTGCTGAGTTAACTCATTCCCTCCAGTACAGCTATTTATAAGAGTGTACCTTTAACTCCCAGTGGATGTGGCTTGTGCCATTAAAAATTAAGTTATAGCCTTATAGGTCTCACAAATATTCATTGACAGAGGAGAAATATCAATGCAATTGTGTTTGCCATCATGTATGCTTCAAGATAACATTTTTGGATAGCTTGTATGTAACATGATATTGGAATTATTAATGCAAGTATGAGCAAGCAATATTTGATGCCTAGAGGTACAGTAGGAGGTAATTTCAGAAATTCCTGGAGGCACAATTGGCTGTAATTAAACAGATGTGTAGGCATGTGCAATTATCAAATTAATGTCAATCCCTGGCATTGGAGCAGTTACTGTAGGATACACACTTCTGCTGTTCTGTCCACACACACACACACACACACACACACACACACACACACACACACACACACACACACACACACACACACACTTGACTACAGTGAGAACAGAACCCCTACCTATCTAATTACACAGACTACAGAACTCAGTACTTTATACATGCACCACGGTACAAGTCCGACTTTTAGGAGAGAGCAGGTCAACTTATAGTGCATGACATCAGCAAACAATGTGGGAGAGAATATGCTGAGAGGCCTGCATTGGTTCATAGTATTATGGGTTTATAAGAGGTTACTAGCCTAATGGCCCTAGGGTGCTCACAAGCCTAGCTGTGTAAAAACATAAGTACCCATACTGAGCATAGGTAGATGGTCATTGTTAGCAGAGTGATTTTTGTGAGCAGCACCAAATGGCACTGTCCATGAGGGTTGACGTTACAATCACCTATCAAGTTGTCAAGGTTGAGGTAGAACAGAGACTTTGAGGAGCACTGCTTCACATGCAATGTGAGCCGATTACAGAGGAGTGTCAATAGTCGGGGGATATATCTGTCTCCCCAGCATGTTCTGTTTATGTCAAAGGCTAGGATGAAAACTCTAGAGCAAGATATTCTTGTCCCATTTGATTTGCAGATGACCAGCATTTCCAGTAGGCAGGGTCTGAGACTGCACTGTAGGCCATGGGATATGGTTAAATAAAGTGCAGAGCTGAAGGTCAATACATCTCCTGTCCAGATTTTCACAGAATGTCCAGATTTTTGAGTTATATTTTTGGTCTGTTCCTTGTAAAATGTGTGTTTTCTTCTGGCAAATCACTGGGATGCTCTGAGGATTGAAATCACTAAACAATGGCATATATTTGAGTTTTAGACTTCATATCCTTCAAAAAATGCACGCTGACACAAATCCTCTTATTCTATCAAATGTCTAATTTTATAAGAGCAATATTTAAAATCTGTCCCTATATTTGGGCCTCTGTCCCCGGATTATGTTGGGCTTTGTCCAGATTTCTTGTGTTAAGAGGTTGAGAGGTATCAGAGGTGTCAATACATGTGGAGTGCTGAGACCTAAGCCAACCAAAAGAATTAATGCAGGATATTATCTCTGTATCATTATAGGAGCAGCAGGCAGAAAGGGTGGGTGCTGTTGTATATTGCATCTCATCTGGCTGCTCAGGTCTGAATGTCTTGACAAACAGCAGGACAGCTGGCAGATCCAAGCAGAGGGTGAGGAGAACTGTACCTGTGAGATTTTTTTCCTGTAGTCTTGGGTCACATGTTTGTAAATGATGTCTAGTGACCTGAGTCATATTTGAAAAGGGTCCTTTATGAATCAGTTAATTCAAACATTTAACAGATAATAAACACATATGATGTGCATGGGTAAATTATATTCAGTTTATAGTCTGTTTTCTGAATGGTTTGAAACGAGTATTCATAGGCCATTTGGCAACAAGGCAGAAACCTGTCCAGATGAAGAGCTAACATTGCGTCACATTATTTAAAGAAAAATACTGCTAGTATTAAAAAACAAAATATAAATATAACACATAAAGCTTTTCCACAGGGAATACTTACATGTGGCAGAAATATAATTTTCATTCTACAGGGCCCTGACCACATAATGAGTACCATGTAGCTAATGCAACCACTCAAACAAATCCATGTTGAAATCTCAAGTGCTTGAAAAGGCTGGTCAGTCTCTTCCAGACTTTCTGCCGAATGTAATGAATAAAGGTGTATGTTTAGTATTCGAAGAACGCGCTTTGCAGTTTTGGCACTTGTGGCGTATTAATTTGTCAGGAAATGCTTTATATACAGTGAGGGGCACCTCAATGATGATGAACCTCAGCCCAGAGTAGACAGCAACTGGTGCTTAGTAGTGACATTATGGAAAGCAGATATGGATGGTGCCCTGCTAGCAGTTAGGCAGCAGATGAAAGTTATGTCTGGACTTTTGAATCATCTGGGAATGATTTCAGAGCATTCCACAAAGAGTATCATGATGACATGGATACATTTCAAAAAAGGCTGGAAAGTAAATCTATTGGTCTAAGTATTCAAAATATTTTGCACAGAACAGAGCAGAAACTGGTCAGATTGGAAGATAAAGCTAGGTGAGAGAATTTGCACTTGAGTGGATTTTCAAAAGTGAAGAAGAATTTGACTACTTTGAACTTGAGAAAACCATAATAGCACAATGCCCAAATATTCTAAAACATTGCTAGTTATTGAGAAGGCTATAGATTGTTGTCCTCAATGTCATAGAAGACTTTTGACTGGCCAGAAGTAATGGTAGTTCAGTTTGTGACCAAGTATGAGAAGGAGTAGGTTTTATTGCAGCCTTGGTAACCTGGTAAGAGGATAACATTTGATAAAAGACCTGTATTAATGGATCTTCATTTCTCAGAGAGTGATGTGCTTGTTTTTATTTCTGTAAATGCACTTCTTCCCAGAGAGTATTGTAGATCCTGATACAGACCACCTGAAGGGATGGCGGGGAGGAAATCCAATGAAGCATTAAAGAGGGCATGCAGCAGGTGGAGAAAGGGCAAGCGGGATGGTAGAAGTGGAGGTTTAGTAAAATGTTAAATACACTTAAACAGATAGACCAGATAGGCTTGTCACATTTTACTGTCAGGAGAAGGTGACGTATTATATGCCAACACCCTAGGACATGGCTATAGATAAAGGAAATAGTAGCTTTTGGGCACTAGGCTAAATAATTGAGCTGCAGAGAAGACATGCTAATTCAGTTTGTTTAATGTTGCAGTGCTGCAAATGCCATAGGGATACTAATGGCTCTGGGCAGCTCTTTCATGTAAGTGTGTAGTTATCATACCCCACTTTTGAAGTTATATAATGGTGTCATGTAACTAGACCATAATTTCTTATTTCTTAAAACCTATTTCCATAACATTCCTGCTCTGCTAGATTAAGCATTTAGATGTAGTGGGATTGCTATTAACAAATATATGAAAACACGAGAGCAGCATATCTAGAACTGACCATGTGCTTCTCGTATGCCAGCTGTTAGTATGTGCAGCAACAACCCTGTTATGTTGGGCTTTTGCTGCACATACTAAACTGATGGTCAGGCACGCAGTAATGCCAAACAGGCTGTGGATTATTTTATAAACAGGAAGCCAAGTCCCACACATGTACGGCAATGTGCACGGCCCAAACTGGCAACAGACATCAGGAACAAACAGACCAGCACCAGAATCCACAAGAATATTTATTATATAAAAATATAACTGTCAGCTTTTACTCCCACTAATAACTATACATAACTCATAACACCTAAAGGGTGAAAAAGCATACCGGTTTCAGTATATAGCCTTCATCAGTGCTACCTCAATTATATCTTGTAAATAATGCACACCCAGGGTATTCTAAGACCCTCCACTGCATCTAACTCATTAGTTAGCAAATTAGCTCCTAAACAGTGCCCAGAAAATTAGGGAAGGTGGCTATACCACCTCCAAAAGAGCTGTTACTAGTGGTGTACCCCAAGTGTTCAGTCCTTGCCCACTCCTCTTTGGCATTTACTTCTCGGAAATCAAAACTAATCTTGAAGGTTTAAGGCTGACTAACTTTACAGATGACTGAAAACTTTGTGGCATCATAAACTCTTCAGAGAACACCAATATATTCTAAAAAGGCCTATCCCAAACTATGTATACATATGGTGTTACAACTATGGGCTAAATACCAAAAAATGTATAATAGTCTCCTAGGTTCATAGGTTCATAGGTTCATATGTTTATACTAGGCTATCTGCCCTAAGGCATTTATAAGCCTAGCCCAAAGTTATGTGGCTTACGCCACCCCTTATGTTAGAAATAATGTGCCCATTAGTTTGTTGTGCCTCTGTCCAGCAGTGACACAGAGATGATTCCCGGAGTAAACCTACGATCTCCCATCCACCGGTCAAGATTTCTCTTGAACAGAGCCAGCGAGGTGCTCTGCCTCACATGGACCGGGATTTTATTCCACAGCATGGGGAGTCTCTGGGTGATAAATCTATCCCTCCAGCACATCCTATTTATATCCATGCTAAGGTTTAAGTCACTTGCTCTAGTGGTTCTGGTGGATTTGGATTTTTTGAGGTGGAGCATGTCCTTCAGGGGCATGATGTCCCCTGTAACTATCACATCAGCAACACACCCCTGAAAATCAGTCAAGTAGGACCTGGGAACCTATGTGGACATCAAATTGTCCTTCAATCAGCGTGTATCCACATTTGTAAGAAAATCCTTTTTCATTGCACATCTTATTATTAAGGGTGTGCCATCTAGTCCAGACTTGTGATCATTCCACTCTATTTGGTGTGCCATCTAGCCCAGACATGTGATCATTCCACTGTATTTGGTGTGCCATCTAGTCCAGAGATGTGATAATTCCACTGTATTTGGTGTGCCATCTAGTCCAGACATGATCATTCCACTGTATTTGGTGTGCCATCTAGTCCAGACATGTGATCATTCCACTGTATTTGGTGTGCCATCTATCCAGACATGTGATCATTCCACTGTATTTGGTGTGCCATCTAGTCCAGAGATGTGATCATTCCACTGTATTTGGTGTGCCATCTAGTCCAGAGATGTGATCATTCCACTGTATTTGGTGTGCCATCTAGTCCAGAGATGTGATCATTCCACTGTGTTTGGTGTGCCATCTAGTCCAGAGATGTGATCATTCCACTGTATTTGGTGTGCCATCTGGTCCAGACATGTGATCATTCCACTGTATTTGGTGTGCCATCTAGTCCAGAGATGTGATCATTCCACTGTATTTAGCACTTATTTAGGGAATCATAAAATATGTTTCCTTCAGTATGTACCTGTCAAACACCTAACACAACTTGAATGACCTGAATGCTTTCTAACCAAGAAAATCAAAGGCCTAAATCATACAAAATTACATTGAACTTCTCAAAGCCTTGTCCCTTTTGTCTGTATTATACATGCTACTGAGGTATGAACTTTGCCTCGTGTACATAGCCTCAGCATACACAATCATCTTAGATCTACTGAACATCTGCAAGCCCAATGGTAGCATAAACTCCCACTCAAGAGGCCTTAATTGCTTCTACAGCATAAATGCAACTTTTAGGAGGGACAGATATGTATCACTCTAAATTTCTGAATATTCTGCTTCTTTGGAATCCTCTTCCTCCGTAAAGAAAAGTACTCCCCTTACTAGATTTAAACATAATCTTGATGAATTGAAGGGAAATCACAACCTCCAGCCGGGATTAGCACACCTGTCCCTTATGGATATGATTAACATGTTAATGTTTTGCCCAGCTCTGGGAACGTACACTACCCTTACTAGGTCATACAAATATGAGGAGATTCCTCAAGATTGGAGACGTGCTTATTATACTTGTCTTTAAGGGAAAGGGGAATAGGACAAACCCATGTTGTGAAAAAATAATGGAGAAGGTAATATTGGATAAGTTATTGTCAGAACTGGATAAGTTGGGACTTAACCCATATATCAGCATGCATATGTTGAAAACAAATCTATTACCACCTGTAACATGATGTTCTATAACAATATAATAACGAAAAATTATGCTGTGATGTAATTTATATAGATTTAACTTTAGCATTTGACAGGGTCAATAAATTAGTACAACTAGGTATTGATGTACTCTTAATAAGATGGATAGCTACATAACTTATAAATAGGACATGGCAAGTATCATACCGCAACTGGGCAGGTGAAATGCTTGGTTACAGTCAGGGTGTCCTACAGGGCTCTGTTCTAGACCCTTACTTGTTTAGATTGTATCTTTTAGACCTAACTTTTTCATCTGAGATGTTCTACAGTCTATATGCAGATGACCTGAAATTGGGTAAACTGATTACATGTGTTACACTTAAGGCATGTCTGCAAAATAACTTGACTAAACTAACCATTTGGGCACATGAGAATAATATGCTAAGAAATACATCAAAAACTAAGCACATGAAATTTGGGAGGCATAAATTGAAAGGTGAATATTTAATACAGCACACAGTGATTGAAACTGTAAACTCATTTAAGGACCTGGGTATATGGGTAGATTCAGCTATGAGTTTTTCTAATCATATCAACCAATTGGGTAATGATAATTATAGAACTATAGGTTGTATAAAAAGATTTATAAAGTCTAGGAAATCAAAAATGATGAAGTCATTGTTTGTTAGTTACATTAGACCCAAACTTGAGTATGGAATAACAATATGGAAACCCTATAAGAAATCAAGCGTGAGTAAACTGGAAAGAGTACAGTGGAAATATACCAAGGGCTTTCATGGATGTGAAAATTTAAGTTATTATGAAAGACTAAAATATCTGAACTGGTACAGTGTCTCTTACAGATATTTAAGAGGATATCTTATTCAGGTATATAGGGCATTTAGGGACAACTACCCCTGGGAATGTTTGGGGTTAAAAGTACTAGAGAATCATCAGATAACCTATGTAGAAGGTTCTATAGGAATGAGAAGTGCACTAACTGGTTCTCTGACAGAGTAGCTGATGCATGGAACAGAATACCAAATTACATTAAAGTACTAGAGAATCATCAGACAACCTATGTAGAAGGTTCTATAGGAATGAGAAGTGCACTAACTGGTTCTCTGACAGAGTAGCTGATGCATGGAACAGACTACCAAATTACATTAAAGCAAGTACTAATTTAGATATTTTTTAAGAACAGCCTGGACACTTATTATGGGAACAAGTGTTTTGGTATTTTGGCAAGCTAGAAGGGCATTAATGCCCGTGCTTGAAATATTTGTATATATGATACATGTATGTATGTATTCATACTTAAATTACAAGGGTACAAACTTCATGGGAAATCACAGCTGGCCTTGTAATGATTCTCACAGATCAAATGTCCAGTAGGTACCTATGAAGTTATGGAGTAATTCTGTTAACTCCTTCTGCTGCATATGTTGACTATAGGTTCCTAGGTGCAGTACTTTGCAATTTAGTGGCTATCCTGTAACACAACCTAAATCTGTTTCATTTAAGCTTCACTTACACTGGCAGTGCTGTAACAATAGAGGTGGAGAGCATTCCAGGTCATATCACATGGACACTCTTCTGTCTTAGCCAGCATGTGCAATTCATGTCATTATGTCATATACTCTGATATACAAGTAGTGTAAACAGTCCAGCATTTTGTATACCAGAGTTGTAGCTGCCCACCTAACACCCCATGCCATTCCATGATGGTGTGTCCCACAACTCTAAACTGAGGAGCCAAAAACAAAGCTTCCACTTTTTCTGTACAACTTAAATCTCCCACAAAGTGGTGAAGCAAGAGTTAAAGTCTTGGCAGAAAAGCACTGAATTTCAGAAGTCATTTCCATATCTGCCTTCAGAAATTATGGTATGGAAATAAATACCAATATTGCACTAGCGACCAATGGGCATCTGCCAACAATCACACCCACTAACACCTTGAACCCAGTGTAGCTGTCCCCTTTGCCCCCCCCCCAGATATTCTTTTCTTGATTACATCATGACTGTGTCAACTATGTTCCTCCACATTATGCTACATTTTTTTCCTCACTAATATTATGAATCACAGTATAGCTGTTCTGTGCCACCTATCTGTGAGTGATACTTGCTAATATGGCCATAAGCAAAGGCAAGAATTATTGACATATATTACATACCCTTAATTTGTGTATGTATGTCATTTCATGTTGTACATTTTAGACACAGCAAGGAATTAACCCTAGGTTTTACTAATGATGTCAATGATTCTATTGTCTATTTTAGATATCCTGTGCAACGTCTACTACATAACACTGCCGTGTGTAACTTAGGCCTTGAATCTACTGTTTGTTTTAATGCACTGTGTATATACACTGAATTTTTCATTTTCTGCATTGATTTGTATTATGTTACATGCCAATAAGGACTGGGCCTTGAATGAAAATGCTCCATGCACTAGTTCACCAACCCAGTAAACAAAAGTAAATAGACCGAATAAATTAAAATAAGATAAAATAAAATAAAATATGAAGCAATACATGTGACAAGTATTTTACCAGCGTCTTTTTAATTCTAAACCACAATAATTGCACAAGGCTGAGAAGTGCTAAAGCCATCAACGTCTTTTGTTTCTTCAGAAAGGAAAACAGATAAGAGAAGGGTGTGGCTTCTGCTTGCCATTGCAGGCTTTTAGGTTCAGCAACACAATGGGCTGGATTCATAAAGGTTACCACAAAGTGTACAATATGTGTAAATTTAGTGTAACCTTTCTGAGTGAATAGACAAGAAAACATTGTGGAAGGCCTGTTCTTGAATTTAGAAAGTATACACAAAGTGTACACATAGTGTTCACTTTATGGTAACCTTTACAAATGTGGCCTATAGTCTTTTCAGCAGGGTGTCTTAGCTATCTTTTGAAAGTGCTGAAGGCATGTCTGCACGTCTGTAACTCTTTCAAGTAACTTGACAGGAAATACAGATTCAGTGAAGTGCAGTGCCTGCTCTGGTTATAACAGTTTATGATGCTGAATATGTTCCTGATATACAGCTTTTAATTAGGTGGTATTAATCCCAAACACAGTTGTATTTATAGCTCTCATGTAAGTCACTGTAACAGTAAATTATTGTTCCAATGCAGTCAACTACCTCTCCACAAACACTCATAGCTATATCAATATCTAATTTGAATACACACACACACACACACACACACACACACACACACACACACACACACACACACACACACACACACACACATACACACACACACACACACATTAGAAAGCTAGATCATGTCTGGTCTATGCATATAATCCTGTAAATAGCATAAAAAATTGGCGATATTGAAGATCGCAAACCCACCAGATGCACAGTAGCATATCCCACCCCAAACCCACCTCACTGAACACTCCCAACTGATTAGTGATTCAGGCTGCTTGGTACATGAATATTCATAGCGTGCCCAAGCTGCCAATGACAGAAAAAGTATAACTTGCGAACTGTCCTTATTTTATAGACAAATACAGAGAATATATATTCTAAGAAGTCATAGCCCATACATTAAACACCTTCAAGTATTTATTATTTATTTATTTGCATTTGTTAACTGGGAAAATCCAACTGGACACAGATCCTTTTTCAGTGGAGGCCCGGGGAGAAACACTCCACAATAAAAACAATTAAAAAAAACAATTAATTACAAGTTACAAGAAGTATAGGTAGGTTTTGTTTAACAATAGTAGTAAACAGTTATAGTTCAAAAGGAAATTAAGTATTTAGTTAAATGGTACAACACTTATATCATTGGTGCCATAAAGACTAGCAAGTATTTTAATAGCTGAGCTAGCAGCTATTTACCCTTGAATAACAGTGGCTAAGATTACAGCTGAGATATAGGTTTACAAGCAATGTATTTGGCTGCAATCCGAGGTAGTTAGATGGGTGGAAGAAAGGAATTAGAGAGGTTGGGGTAGAGATGTTAGAGATGTTTGATACAGGGGCATGTCAATTGGTCTTCTTGATGAGATTTTAGAGCAGCTTTGAAGTTAGTGCGTAATGACACAGACGTTATAGTGTGAGGAAGGGTATTCCATACTTTTGCTATGGAGTAGAAGAGAGCTTCTCCAGCAGAGTTCCTGGTTTTAGTTACCTGTAATTGATTTTTGTTGCTGGAGCATAGTGGTCTGGTGGTATGATAGGGATGCAGTAGATTTTGGAGGGAGGGAACTTTTAGAGGATGATTTAATAGTTTGTGGGCGAGTGAGAGTTGGTACCATTGAAGAAGGTGAAGGAGTTCTAGCCAGCCTAGTTCAGTAAGTGAGGTGCAGTGGTGGCTATGGTAGTTTGCACCAGTGGCAAACCTTGCTATTTTGTTGTAGCAAGCTTCGAGTTTACCTAACTCACTTTGCCTTAGGTTGGTAAATATTGGAGAGGCGTAGAGTAGGGTGGAGTTAAGGTGGCTACTTGCAACTGAAATCTTGGCTGTTTTGGTGAGGAATTGCTTATTTCTGTAAAAAGGTTCTAGCTTTTTGTGTACTTTTTTATGGTTAACGAGATGTGGATATCAAACTTGAGGTTATTGTCAATTTCAACTCCAAGTAGTTTGGTGTGGTCTGTTGGGGGGATAATGGTATTGTCATTGGCTTTAATATTAAATTGGTGGGTGTTAAGACTGTGTTTGGTGGGTTGGAAGATGAGGAGTTTTGTTTTGTTTGGGTTAAGTATTAATTGTGCATCTGAACGCCAAGTTTCAACTAAGGAAAAGGCTTCCTGTGTGGTCTTTTAAAGTTCAGGTAGGGAGTGGGCTGAGCAGGTGGTGGTGGAATCATCTGCGTACTGTACGAGAGTGGCTTGTTTGGTAGCAGAGGCTAGGTTATTAGTGAATATGGAGAAGAGTAAGGGTCCAAGAATGGATCCTTGGGGAACACCTATTGAGACAGGGAGTTGGGGGGATATATTGGTGAACACCTATTGAGACAGGGAGTTGGGGGGATATATCATTATGCCAAACAATGGATTGATGGTGGTCTGTCAGGTAGCTCTGGAACCACTTTGTGACAGATTGAGAGAAGGATAGAGTATTGAAGACAGCGATGAATTGTTTATGAGAGACCACGTCGAATGCTTTAGATAGGTCTAGGAAAGTTGCAGAGCTGAAATAACTCTTGTTTTTATGTTGAAGGATTGTATTAGTGAAAGCAAGTAGAGAATGTAGCTACATGACATGTGACAAAATTCGGTTAAGAGCCGTAACGTATCAGGTTGTCAGTAGCGCCAGTCATTTTAATTGCTGTTCTTCTCTACACGGAATCGGTATTAACATGGCCACGTTTCCCTAAATCAGCACAGTCATGCAAAGAAAAACCATGCAGTGAACATATCAGAAACCGCAAACCCACCAAAGAATTACTGCTATTATTGCATACTTGTCCATGTTGACCGTAAATCAGGACTGTACACTGCTGCTATAGGAAACCGCAGACTTTCCTTTTACGCTTCTGAGCCGCAACACACCTGAAGCACTATTACAAAAGTTGCATATGTGAGCAGGATGACAGTATGTTGGTTTGTTATCCTGAAAACCTGTTTCAGTTAACTAAGTTAATCGTGGCTGTACTGCATGGTTTGTTGTGCACACCTTTTTTAGATTCGCTAGGGCAGAAGATATGCCCTGACATGACAATAACATAGAAAACACACTGATTGGTGCTGTGTACAAAGTGTAAAACATGTCTACTAAAGTAAGTGAACAGAGTAGATGTAGATCATACATGGTTAATATTGATTATGGAGTGTGTCACTTAGTTATTCTAAAGGGAAATAGAAGTAATGCCGTGTTTACCATTTCATGCATTCACGTCATTTCTACACTCTTTAAATGCAGACTAGAAAACATTTTTTCCCACTCTCCCTGGGCATTTC
This sequence comes from Protopterus annectens, assembly GCF_019279795.1. Classification (NCBI taxonomy): domain Eukaryota; kingdom Metazoa; phylum Chordata; order Ceratodontiformes; family Protopteridae; genus Protopterus; species Protopterus annectens. Next base: position 84,095,810 of record NC_056749.1, read on the forward strand.
TTACATACCTCTACACTTCATAGCAGAAGAAATCTGGACAAAGCCTAAAATAATGGAGGGACAAAGACCCCAACACAGGGATAGCTTTGAAATATTGCTCTTCTACTCTTAGAAAGTTGCTTGAATAACAGGATTTGCGTTAGCATGCATTTTTCAGACGGATACGAAGACTGAAACAACAGATATGCCCTTATTTTACAGACTTCAGTCATCAGTGATTTGCCAGACAGCCACAGATTCTACAAGGTATGGACTTCAAATACGAGTCAAAACTCTGGACCCTGCAAATACTACTTCTTAATTCATATGCCGTTTTTTGTTTATACTACACCTGACTGTTCTGGTTTAAGGAAGTGCTGCTGGCAAAGGAAACTAGCAACTGTAGTTAAAATTACTATAATAGATGACATCACTTGCCACTTATTTCACTTTACATTGACAAAAACTACAAAATGACTATAAGAACTAGTACTGCTGTAAGGGAACAATGACACTGAGTAATTGTGAACACCCATGTTTTACAGCTGTTGACTGCTACTGTAGAATTTCAGCTGCTGTGGAGTGTAATGCATGCATGATGTCACAGGCAAATCTGTATTCCATGTCAATCATACCTTATTTGCATTTAGAAACTCTGGACAGTGACTGTCAATAATGCAGGCCACGCCCAGTCCCGCAGGAACAGCCAGGGTGGGTTTCTCATCTTCAATTTCGCCAAAAAATTTTCCACATATAGGTTCGCTCACATTGTTAACCAGTCTGTCTTAGCAGCAATCATTCCCTCTATTTGATGTGGTACTAAAACCAAAGCACAGAAGAAGGGAAGCCTGAATGTGACCCTGATCACCTTGGGTTGACTAGCAAGCTAGGCACTTGGGAATCTGACTGGGCAGGATAGGAATAGCCATATTTTACTATCTTGTCTATACCCTCAGCAGCCTCAAATGCACTCTTTCAAAACAACACCCACATCAACACAAAGAGCTACATCTCATGGAGCCTCTACCTCTAAGCACATAAGGCAAGCCACCACACAATCCAACATTCTAGTCATTGGATGCTCCATCATGAGACACACTGATGTTCCTCTCACCAGGCTGAGTGTGGAGACAGTCATGTTCAGTTGCGTATCATGGGCTAGAATCTGCCACATTACGCAGGCACTCAGGTCATTGGACCACAATTACCAGTATGACTCAGTCATACTCCATGTGGGAGTAAATGACCTGAGACATGCCTCCTTAGACTATATGAAAAGAGACATCATGAAGCTCTTGGAATATGTGCCGCAGGTTGGTATGAGCCTAGCATTGAGCAGCATTTTACCTTCTCCAACGATGATGCCACAATACAAAAAAAAGATGATTGACTTAATAATTGGCTTAGTTTCTGGTGTCATTCTAAGGGGGTGCAATATTTGTCAGCATGAAAGGGATGGTCAACAGACCACACTGTTTTGCTAGGGATTTTCTGCACTCTCTCCACTAGGCTTTTGAATATTAGTTAAAACATTGTCTTCCCCCATAGTGTCTTTTTTAGGCAATGCCAAACTGAAAGAACTTCTGATGTAGCAAATGAAAAACAAGAACATCTAAAGGTATTACTGTTCAGTGCTAGAAGTCTAAACAAAAAAAATCCACTCCCTAGAAGCTCTCTTTACCCTAGAGAATGCTGATGTCTGTGCAGTCACTGAGACATCTTTTAAAGACACGGATGCGCACCAACAGTGCTAGGTTATAATGCCTTCCACACATTTAGGCCAGCTACTTCACACCCAGGGAATAAAGCTGGAGGTGTCTTTATTTACATCAAAGATAAATATATTTCAAGGCTGGTCAAACAGGACAATGGTATGTACCTCACAAGACATCTGCAACAGATGGAAAGGCAGCAGAAATACCTCACTAAAAGAATCACAGGCCTAAAGTGGATGCCCTATGATGACCATCTAAAAAAACTCCAGCTATACTCTGTCGCATATCGTCTACTCAGAGGTGATCCCTGCTTAACATACAAGGTCATGTCAAACCCTGAGCTGTTGGACATGCTCCACTTAAAAAACTCCCAATCCCTCAGAGCCACACACTCCAGGGATCTAAAACATGCTAGTGGGATAAGTTCCTGACCCAGAGACTCCCCATACTCTAGAATAGACTGCCCATACATGTCAAGCAGAGCGCCTCCTTGGCCCTCTTGAAAAGGAACCTTGACAATTGGATGGGAGATAGGAAATTCACCCCGAGGATCATATCAGTTGCCCTGCTAGACAGGGGTCCAGGGAAATAAATATTGTGGGAAGAAATATCCAGGGAATTGTTTTGGCTAGGCTTGTATAGGCCCTAGGGCTGATAGCCGAGTACCAACCTATGAACTTTAGCTGCTCCATTTTCAAATCACCATAGGTAAAATCCAATATCACTTCCTTGTAAGGTATAGGTCCCCCTTTATGACCCAGGAAACCCATACCATGTATTTATACTTAATAGAAACATTAACCATCAAACCTAATACCACATTCAAGGGTGACATTAATTACCCCACTAGTAACTAGCAATACTGTACAACAACAAACATACGTGCACAGATTCCTGGATTTTGTAAATACAAACTCCCTGCACCAGATAGTCAATACACCAATCAGGGGTGCAACCATACTGGATATGGTGCTCACTGATATGGGAGAGTGCTGTACACCCCCTAATGTAATGACATACCTGGTAAGGTCAGACCACAAAATGGTCACCTTTGAAGTATAAATAAAACCTGGACCCTAGCTAAACCTGGAATATTCAGGAACTATACTAAGGCTAATCTCATGCTATTAAGTGAGAACCTGGCAAAATTTCAAGCCCCCATAAACCCTGAGAACACTGCTGCCTGTGTGTAACTGTTCACAAAAACCCTGTACAAGTATGTTAATAGATGCATAGAGGAAGCTGTACCAATCAGAAAAAGTACAGAACTAACTCAAAAAACAAGCCACACTAGTGAAATCACAAAATCAATAGGCTGTATAACAGGAGGAAGAAAATCATGGCAAAAATCAGGAGGTGCAGCACCCAGCAGGATAAAAGCACTCTTGTCAAACTAAACAAACATCTCAGAGGACAAATAAAGTCTACCAAAGCCACATTTGAGGTAAGTTTGGCCTCCTAGGCCAAGGACAACCACTTTAGCTATATCCACAGCCTCTAAGGCAATACACAATTGTGTGGAGAGATCATTGCAAATGGAGCCACCTATACTGAGCCAGAAGATATAGCAAACCTCCTAGCTGATAAATTCAGCTGCAACTTTACCCCCTCTCCCCCTCAACCTTCCCTCAGGAAATATGATCAAATATAACTCCCCCTCTATCTAAGACCAAGAACACTGCATCAATGGGCCCAGACAATATCCCAGCATGCTTTCTAAATAGCATGAAACATTACCTATCAGAGCCTCTGGAATTACTATTTAACTGTAGTCTCCAAACAGGTTTCATGCCTCATGAACGAAGAAAGGCAACAGTCATCCCTCTGCACAAAGGTGGGCCATCTACAGACCCTGGAAACTACAGACCCATAAGTCTCACTAGTCATACATAAAGCCATGGAAAGAATTATCACGGAGATGATCAACAGAGATATAGTAAACTGCCTCCTATAGTTCCACAGCTCTATTGAACTATTTGACCAACTAATTAAGTTACCCTAAGCTGCTACTTTTGTGTAAAAAAAGGTGTTTTTTATTGCTGTTTTACAGACTATACAGATGCATTCTATCATTGTTAACCTTTTCTTATCATATTTACTTTGTATTCCTATGAGATAATCTGTAATGTATATGTGCAGTGTGTACTATGTATTTCTATTTTTTGGAGCTTTTCTCCCCAGGACTCCGTTAAAAATGGGCTCCTTGTGGCCAAATGGACTATACTGGCAAACAAACTGCAAATAAATAAATAAACCTCCAGACCCAACCCAGTTTGGTTTCATCAAGGGCAGATCATGCCTACTCAACCGGGCAGATTTTTTTGAGAAGGTCAACAAAGCAATGGATGTGGGCAAAATCATTCACACTGCCTACCTTGACCTGGCCAAAGCATTTGACAGAATACCCCACTTGGGCATTGTTGACAAACTCAATAGGTTAGATACAAACCCGTATGTCACCCAGTGGATAGGCAAATGGCTCACAGACAGGACCGAGGAAGTGAGAACTGGGGTGTCCACCTTTATAAAGAGGCCAATCACAAGTGGAGTCCCTCAGGGATAAGTCCTTGGACCTCTTCTTTTTGGCATTTACTTCTCATCAAGGCCAATGTCAGTGGTCTCTGGCTGACTACATCTGCAGATGATTGCAAATTAGGAGCTGTCATTGAATCTCACACTGATGCAAATGTTCTCCAGAAGGGGCTGACACAGACAAACAACTGGCGTCAGAGCCATGGACTAAAACTAAATGCCAAGAAATGCATAATAGTATCCTTTGGGAAGTCATCCATCCCTGGTAACTATCATGCTGACAACACACCCCTTAGAGTCGACCCAGTAGTAAGAGACTTAGGGACACACATAGATAGTAATCTAGCTTTAATCATTATGTGTCTACAGTGGTGAGGAAATCATTCTATGCTGTGCAACTTATAAACAAAGGTATGGCATCTAAGTTGAAGGAAGTCATTGTTCCACTGTATTCGACATTTATCAAACCTATCATTGAGTACAATGCCCCCTTTGGTATGTACCTAACCAGGCATATCCAACAACTGGAATGTGCAAGAGGTTCCTCATTATAAGAATACAGGGCATAAGTAAAATGATCTATGCAAACCGCCTCAAGGCCCTATCTCTGAATTCTGTCTCTATATCCTTTTGAGGGGAGATCTATGCCTGGCATAGGGCATTGTCAGACCCCACTCTGATGGACCTCCTGCATATCCACAAAACAAACAGCACCAGAATTATCAATTCTAAAGACTTAAACCTTGCCTGCGATATTAATAGGACCTGCTGGAAAGGTTGGTATGTATCCCAGAGAGTACCACATCTATGGAACAGGCTCTCCATCCATTTGAAGCAGAGTTCCTAGCCCAATTCAAGTGCAACTTGGATAATTGGATGGGAATTCAGAAATTCATCCCGATTCTGGCACCTATGTCTCTAATGGACACAGGTAACCAGTAAATGGCTCATCTCCCAGGCCCATGCTTACACTTATCAAGGGTATCAGAACTTGACAGAGATTTGGGATGCATGGCTAGGTTTAAAAAGCCCCTTGTGGTCATTAGCCTAGTAAACACCTATGAACCTATGAACCTATCCTGGGAGGAGAGGTCATAATCAGGGATGGAATCCCTGGTGGTGATATTAAGGTATGTATTTCATGTTTACAAATACCAGGGACATGCACAGACCATGTTTTCAGTATCAAAGGCCTTACATGATTGTACATTGAGTGTTCGGGCAGGAAATGGATAGTTCATATAAAAAATAAATCCCCATTGCCAGAAATATAACACTTCTTTGAGATGCCGCAATCTCCTCTCTGACAATGGCAGAGTTTCATTTTAGGTCTGGAGGTGTGGGTCAGGAGATCAAAGAGATGAGGATGTGTCATATTGGCTAGAGTCTTTGCTTCATAGGCACAAAATACAGGGTTTGATTCTGGTTATTGGTGAGGCTTAAAATGGTTCTTCACGGCAATTAGCCTAGTATTCACCTATGAAGCTATAAGAGAGGCACTAGTGTCAGGTGATGGTGGGCTCTACAGGGATCAAATAAATTAGAAAACTCCACTCTAAGCACATCCACACTTTACACATCATAGGCCCAGCTATCCAATGGTCTGACTTATCAAACTATTTGGTGAACTTTTTTCCACATTAATAAAAGAGTATATGAGCAAGAGGTTTACTATCAAAATTGTGACCAACAAAACAAAAAACATTCAATACAATGAAAAACACCACCAAACACGGAACACTGAACTATGTTGAATCACACATCGATTATTCGATTTGGCATTATTCGACATACTGAGTCCCACAGAGATCGGTCCTGGGTCCTCTCCTGTTTGGCATCTACTTCACAGAAGTCCAGGCCAACATGGATGGACATTGGCTGACCAAGTTCACAGATGATTGCAAGCTGGAAGCCATTATTAACTCCCCAAGTGATGTAAATATCCTACAGAAAGGCCTCACTGAGACCAATGACATGTGTTGAAACAATGGCCTTAAGCTTAATGCCCCTTTGGGAAAAACTCAGTTCCCACTAATTACCACATCGATGGGAGCCCACTGAACACTGAAGGCATTATAAGAGATATGGGGACACAGGTTGACAGCAACCTCTCCTTCGACTACCACATTGCCACTGTGGTCAGAAAGTCCTTCTATGTGGCACATCTCATTATCAAGAATTTTGCATCCAGGAAGAAAGAGGCCATCATCTTGCTCTACTCTTCCGTCATTAGACCAATCATAGAGTATAATGCCCCATTGGGCATGTACCTCACTAGACACATGCAACAGTGGAAAGGCCTCAAAGGAACCTCACAAATAGGATCCTAGGCCTTAAACATATGTCCTACATGGACAGACTCAGAAAACTCCAGCTATTCTTTGCCTCATATCATCTACTAAGAGGCGATCTCTGCTTGACTTACAAAGCCATGACTGACCCAGCTCTGTTAGAAATGCTTCATCTAAAGAATTCTAAATCCCTCCACATCACACAGTCCAGAGACCTCAACCTCATTACCACAATCAACAGAACATGCTGGAGGGACAAGTTCATAACCCAGAGACTACCCATGCTCTGGAATTGACTTCCCATACATGTCAAGCAGAGCCCCTCACTGGCCTTCTTCAAGAGAAATATTGTGGAGTGGATGGGAAAAAGAAATTTCACCCTGGGGATCACTGCAGTGACTCTAATTGATAGAGGCACAGGGAACTAACATCGGGTGGCATGATGCCAGGGCACTTCTATGGGCTAGGCTTGTAAAGGCTCCAGGGCCATTAGCCTAGTACATACCTATGAACTTATGAACCTATGAACCCTGCATGTGTCAGAACAGGAACTACCATTCTGGTTGTCAGCAGTACAAACATACAGCACAACACTAAACTTTATGTTTTTGCAGGGGGGCAAGCCCCCTGCATCCCCCGCACCCCCTGCAAATGATATAATCCAACTCCGAGATTGCACTACAGTGCAAAAAAGGGTAAAGTATAGTTGACAAACTCACCAAACTGGGCATAACCCCCTACATAAAATGCTGAATTGTCAGCTGGATCACAGACAGGAGCCAGAAAGTCAGAAAAAAAAGTGGTGGTGCCCTGTGTGGCTGTGGCTGTGACACCTCATCAAAAAGATATGCTTAATCTGTCTTCTTTTTCACACAAAAATTTGAGAAAAATCACTTTCTGAGATTTTAAGTGGAAATGCATTAACTTACAGCAGACAGAAGCTTCTGGAAATTAAGCAGTTAACAGTTTCATGCTACTAGCTAGATTCCCTGCAGTCAGCAGAGTTCCTGGGGCCTACTACACTCACAGAAATACTGGAGCTGTATATTTTAACCCAGCATGCCTTAAAGTGCCTGAAACAATAGACAGAAGGTTCTGGAACATGCAGGACAAGACATAAGAGGAAAAGATGTTAGCGAACCAGAGGAAGGGGCTGCAGGACTGGAATTGCTACAAAGCTGAAAAGAAATCCTCACAGGCCTGCTCTGCCTTCACTACTGCTAGCAAATGTATGCTGACTGGACAGTAAAATGGATGGCATGACGTTGGAACTCTACAGCAAAACTAAGGTGAGAAATACCTGTTTATTGATGATTACTGAGACGTGGCTGCATAACAAGATCAATGTTAGTGCTGTTAGCTTAGAAAGTTTCACACTCTTTTGTGCAGATGTCAAGCTTTGTGTGGAAAGGCCAAGGGAGGTGGAGTCTGCATCTATATGAATGAAACATGCTCATAGGTGTTTACTAGCCTAAGGACCACAAGGGCCTTTTTAAGCTTAGTCATGCATCCCAAATCTCTGACAAGCCCTGATATCTTTGATATGTGTAAGCATGGTCCAGGGAGATGAACCATTTACAGATTACCTGTTTGCATTAGAGACGTAGGTGCCAAACCAGGGATGAATTTCCTTTTTCCCATCCAGTTGTCTAAGTTGCATTTGAATTGGGTTAGGGAGGAACTCTGCTTCACATGGATGGGGAGTCTATTCCATGAGTGGGGTAGTCTCTGGAATACATGCCTATCTCTCCAGCAGGTCCTATTTATATCTCAGTCAAGGTTTAGGTCTTTAGAACAGGTAATTCTGGTACTGTTTGTTTTGTGGATATGCAGGAGGTCCATCAGAGTTGGGTCTGACAATGCCCTGTATGCCAGGCATAGATCTCCCGTCAAAAGCCGACAGAATACAGGGGATAGGGTCTTGAGGCAGTCTGCACAGGACATATTACTGTAATCTTTTAGCAAGAAATGTCTGTGGACATTCTAGTTGTTGGATATGCCTGCTTAGATACATACCAAAGGGGGCATTGTACTCAATGATAGGTCTGATGAATGCCAATACAGTATAACAATGACTTCCTTGGACTTAGATGCCATACCTTTGTTTATAAGTTGCATAACATAGAATGATTTCCTCACCACTGTAGACGTGATGATCAAAGGCTAGATTACTATCTATGTGTGTTCCTAAGTCTCTGACTACTGGGTCAGCTCTAAGCAGTGTGTTGTCAATATGATAGTTACCAGGGATGGATGACTTCCCGAAGGATACTATTATGCATTTCTTGCCTAATGAGGTTTTTAAAGGAGGCTATGGAAGATATGTTTTGTATGCTAGTGGGGACAGAGTTCCATTTTTTAGCCACTGAACTACTATATAGTGCGTCTCTAAAGCTATTGTAGCGGTTGGTGACTTCTAGTAGTAGTTTGCTTGATGATCTAAGAGGCCTTTTGGCTGAGTGATGTTGTACTAGGTTTTTGAGGGCAGGACACTTATTGGGGAGGTAATATATAGAGTGACAGAGGCAGAGCTGATTGTAGGTTAGGAGGCTGGGCAGTTCAAGCCAGTGGAGCTGTCTCAAAGCAGTACAGTGATGAGTTCTATATAAGTAATTTGCAGCAAAGTGGGCAGTTCTGTTATAGCAGGCTTCCATTTTGCTTAGTTCAGTTTTGTTGAGATTAGTCAGAATGGGAGATGCATAGAGTAGGGTGGATAGATGGATAGAAGCTGGGAGTGAGCAATGGTTGATCTTGTGTTGCTGGTAAGAAATGGTTTGATATGGTAGAGTGATCCCAGTTTGACATGTAAGTTGAGATGGCTATCAAATTTTAGGTGGGAGTCTATGGTTATTCCAAATAGCTTAGCCTGTGCCACTGGAGTGATTGGAGTAGCATTTGTAGAGTAGATAGTGAATTGACTGTTATCAGTGTTTTTGTTAGAACTGGTTATAATCATAAGCTGAGTTTTCTTTGGATTAAGGATAAGTTGGGCTTTGGTAAGGTAGTTTTCATATATCAGAGAATGCTAGCTGAGTTGTTTGCACAAGGGTGGGAATATTTTGTGCAGTACAGATTAAGGTAGTATCGTCTGCATACTGAATGATAGATGCATGCTGTGTGGAGGTATGGAGGTCATTTGTGAAGATCGTGCACATTTTGGAGAATCTCTCTTGGACTGCAAACATTCAACAGTTGGTCAAAAAGACATACTAATGTCTCCACTTTCTCAGAATGCTCAAAAAAGCAAAGCTCCCAGCTACTGTTCTCACCACATTATATAAAAGAGTGGTTGAGAGCATTCTTACTAGTAGCTTCACAGTTTGGTTTGGGAACAGTACAATAGCAGAAAGAAAGAAGATGCAGAGAGTGATGTGAGTTGCCAAAAAAATCATGGTTACAAACTTACCATCAATCCAGCATTTCTTCACAGCAAGACGCACTAAATGTGCATCCAAAATAATTTGTGACTCCTCTCACCCTGCACATGGCTGGTATGCACAACTGTCTTCGGGCAAGAGATATCAGAGCATCCACTGCAGAACCACCAGATACTTAAAACAACTTCTAGCCAACAGTGTTGAGACTTATAAACTCTGATACCAGCCACCGATTAGTCAGTAATTATTCACAATACGTTGCTCAGCTGAAAAGTGTGCAATATCTTTTTATTCTTTAATGTAGCATTATGTTTTCTTATTCACGTGCAATTGCCTGCTGTTTGTCTGATGCAGATGGACAAAGGAGGACAATCTTAGCATGTGCAATCCTACTCTGTCATGCTGCTATGTACAGTATTCTTATGACTGTGTGGGGGGGCTCTGTCATGCTGCTATGTACAGTACTCTTATGACTGTGTGGGGGGAGTTGTTTGTTTTGCTGTTATTACTGGTTTATTTATCCTTCTGTGGGTCTTGTATTGAATATCTTTTTAAATTGTAAAGTTATTCTCTTGTTCTTGTTATCCTTGCTACGTACTCTCTGCTGAGTCGATACTCAGAATATTTAGGCTGCACTTATGTAGTCCTAAATGGCAACAGAGTTTACTTTGACTTTGATTAGTGATACCACCTCCACTAAGAGACTGTTCACCGGTGAGGTACCTCAGGGCTCAGTGCTGGGACTGCTCCTATTTGGCATCTACATCTCGGAGTAAAAAGGCTAATTTCAAAGGCCTTTGGATAACCAAGTTCACAGATGACTGCAAACTTGGGAGCTACTGTAGATTACCTCCATAATACAGACATCTTACAAGAGGGTCTAACACAGACAAATGACTGATGCCAAGGTCATGGACTAAAACTTAATACCAAGAGATGCATTAGAGTGATTTTTGGGAAAACTGCCACCCAAGCTAATTACTTCAGTTGATCCAGTAGTCAGAGATACAGTAACATATGTAGACAATGATCTGGCCTTTGACTAACATGTGGGCAAGGTAGTAAGAAAGATCATTGTATGTCACCCAACATATAAGTAAGGACATGGCATCCATGACCAAGAAAATCACAGTGTTACTTTATTCGGCCCTTATCAGACCCATCATTGAGTATAATGCCCCTTTTGGCATGTAACTGATCAAACATATGCAACAGCTGGATCACCCACAAAGGTTCCTTACCAGGAGAACCCAGGGTATAATAAACTTATCCTAACAGATTTCTTTAATGCCCTGTCTCTATACTCGGTCTACTGCAGGTTACTGACAGGCAATCTATGCCTAGCATATAAGGCATCCTCAGATACAGCTCTGATAGACCTTTCACACATCCACAAAATGAACAGCATCAGAGCCACTAGATCCAAGGATTTCAGTTTTGCTTGTGACATAAATAAGACGTATTGGTAAGACAGATATGTGTCTCAGATGATCCCCATGCTCTGGAACAGTCTCCCCGTTTATGTGAAGCAGTGTCTATCCCTAACCCTATATAAGAGTAACCTTTATGAATGGATGGGAAATCTAAAATTCACTCTGGGTTTGGCCCCCATGTCTCAGATAGACAGAGGCAGACAGTAATGGCCAAACTAACATACCCCCCCCCCATAACCTCTAGAAACTTCCTAACTAACATACCCTCCTAATAAACAACCATGATACATAGTAACACAGTTCGGTTGGATTACACAAACTATACCAGAAAATGCATCTTACCAGCCTTCCTACTCCAAAATGTCATATACAGCATCTGTTCTAACCAATCAACACTCTACTCACATTTCAAACCTTAAGCAGCCATACTGTAAAACTGCTGAATATGAAAGTAACAATTCAGCTAAAAGTCATCACTGAGACTCACTTAAGCAGCTCAAATGTCTTGAATTTCCTAACTACTTGAATTTCACTCTTCTGAAATCTGCTTATAGAATTCTGTGTTATCCTGACAAATGTCCTACCTCCGAGTTACTGAAAAAATGTTGTGTATTGTATAAAGAAAGGGACTATACTCTTACATTGTAGTACACTCTGAAATTCTCTCCCTTTATCAATCGAAGAAATGTCCAACTCCAGACTATATAAACTACAATTAAATTCATACTTTCGTGCCACTGGATATGTCCCTTCTCTTCCTCCTTAGGTGTAGTCTCACCAAACTCTAGTAGACCCATCAATATCTACTCTGACTCTTGCCTTCCAATCAATCACCTGAATACCTCTCCCTCAAGTACACCAGGGGATAACCTACCAAGAGCTTACATACCTCCTGTTTGCTGTCCTTAGTTTTTACAATTTTCTATTGGAATCTAGTGGTATCGGATATTGAGTGAGAATCTGAGGATTGTCTCGTTTTTCTCTGCGTTAGAGGTATGTGTACTAAACATTTTCTTTCTAATCAGATATTGAGTGAGAATCTGAGGATTGTCTCATTTTTCTCTGCGTTAGAGGTATGTGTACTAAACATTTTCTTTCTAATCAGATATTGAGTGAGAATCTGAGGATTGCTAGTTTTTCTCTGCGTTAGAGGTATGTGTACTAAACATTTTCTTTCTATACATGCGACGCTGCTCTCCACAGATTTCTTCATCTGGCAAATTGTCTTTCACAAACCTTCATCCTTCACAGCACCTCTCTCTGTACTCACTTCTTTTCTTAAATCATACTATACCACCTTAATAATCTACTTTATAATTGTAAATACGGCTCCTGTTTTTACTGTTTTTTCTAATGTGTAAATGTAAATTGTATGTCTTCTGTGCTTTGGTCCACATTTCTGATTGTTGCAAGG
>NC_056749.1:84116050-84136050 GCF_019279795.1 Protopterus annectens
TTATAAATCCTTATCAGGTTGATACGCTGATACAGTAGTTGCAGTTACTTCATTTTGGCGCTGGGCCTGGAGTTCAGTCCTGGCCTATTGATGACATTTGAACAGCATGCCTGTTCACCCCAGGTTGACATATATATATCTATATATATATATATATATATATATATATATATATATATATATATTTTTTTTTTTTTTTTTTTTTTTTTCCTGGGAACTTCTGTCTGTCTTCACTTCCCAAATAAATGCCACTTGGGATGATTGACTTTTCAGATTAAATAAAAGATACCTTGTTGTGTACTTTGAATTGTGCTGTCCATATTACCTCTATAAGGATCCTTTGGCTCAGTGTAACTACCTTAGCTATAAATACACATCACATATACTCTGCCCCACATCAAACTATGCAAGAAAAACCCATTCTGAAGACTAAGGATTTCTCAGTTAATGTAATGTTTGATATACAGAAGTACTGTTCACCTTCAATGGTGTCACCTACTTGAAAAACAGCAACTGCCAGAAAAATCATTTCTTTTCACACAGCTGCTTAAACGATACCACATGTATGCACATGTTCAGGTAGAGATAGCAATGCACAATCAATTTTCACACAGCTGCTTAAACGATACCACATGTATACACACGTTCAGGTAGAGATAGCAATGCACAATCAATTTTCACACAGCTGCTTAAACGATACCACATGTATACACACGTTCAGGTAGAGATAGCAATGCACAATTGATTTTCACACAGCTGCTTAAACGATACCACATGTATGCACATGTTCAGGTAGAGATAGCAATGCACAATCGATTTTCACACAGCTGCTTAAACTATACCACATGTATACACACGGTCAGGTAGAGATAGCAATGCACAATCGATTTTCGCACAGCTGCTTAAATGATGCCACATGTATACACACATTCAGGTAGAGATAGCAATGCAAAATCGATTTGAGGTGTGTACAAGGCATACCTCCCAAATGTACAAAATATTGCAGAATGTCCATATTTGTATGTCTTACTTTTGATCTGTTCTTCATAAAATTTGCAATTTTATGGAAGGATACTGAGGACTGCAGTCATTAAATAATGACAGGCATTTGAGTTCTAAATTTAATGTCCTTCAGAAAATGCGTAGTAATACAAACGTATTATTCTATCAACCTTCCATATGACAATATTTAAAATGTTTCCAGGGTTTGAGCCTTTGTCTTCCCATTATTTTTGGCTTTGTCCAAAATTTTTGTACTAGGAAGTTGAACGGTACCAGGCTTTGTATTTCCTGCTTCCAGTGCATTCACTGGTTACAGCAGCACAGTTTTACATGACTGTCACAATGTATTGTGTGCAATCCCAACTCATCCTCTTTTAAGAGTCATTACTTTTGTATATTTTTTAAAACAAGACACTTTTTCCCAAATGTCTTTTTTAGAATTATTTGGCTCTAGAGTCTCCGTTTGTGCAATTAGAGTGACGTGCTAATAAATGCAATCTTTCCACATGTGTATAATAAGTAACTGTACACTTGTGCAAGTCTGACTTCAGTGAAGGACCATTTCATCCAAAGGGGGCTTCATCCTCAAAGCTTTCATCAAAAAGTGTAGGGTTGAAACTCCCTTTATGGGGAGGTGAGGACTTGCCCCACAAATAAGCCAGTCCTTCATTTTGCATTTTAAGCCATGTTCTGATGAAATGATTTGCTAAACTTTGGCTCAGATAACTTTATCATATCCTGCTAACTAATCATTAGTGTCACTCTCCAATAAATTCTCTCTGTCCATAATTTATGTACCATCTTATATGGTATTTGTACAGAAGCTGCATATTATAGTTTTATTATCAAATAGTAGTAGGTATTTTAATATCAACATACATCATGTAAAGGGAAGAAGACAATTTTGTGAAGAACGTTTGGGGGAAACAGGAAGTAGACAAGAAAATGAGGATGCCCTACCAAGATATGAATGGATTTGTGTGTGAAGACCTATGACTGTCAGGCATGATTGTCAAAAGTAGGAGAGTGGCACTGAATTGAGAAAGATAGTGACAGGTGGCAGCAGTTGACACAACACCATGACCACCTGTAGAAAAATGGGAAAAGGGGGTTAATGATGATGGTGCTGATGGTGAAGATGATGATGGTGATGATGGTGGTGATGGTGATGGTGATGATGGTGATGATGGTGAGGATGGTGATGGTGATGATCTTCATCATCATAGTGATGATATTATCATAGATGTGTATGAAGCTAAGAATCTCATCTTACATCTTTTATTGCTTTACGTCTCTGTGCAGATGTTATCTTTGTGCATATTAAAGGATAACTTATTATCAACAGTGGTACCTAAATCCAAGTAATTACTGTCTACAATGATCTCCTCCTAACCAATAATGAATAAAGTGTTAACTTAAACACCTCACCATCTTGCTTTATCCATATTTTATACTCATAGCCTGCTCATCTTATTTCTGATCTGAATGAGCCCAACCCTATCCCAGTGAGCCCAAGACATGGGGAAGAAAGATAATCCTAGCTGGGACACCAGTCCTTCATATCAGACTTGCTTAAATACCCATCCATTACTGGAGATACATACAAGCACAAACATTTCCATGCCCCTAGAGGTAATCTGGAGTCTCGTCATTCTACCTGCTGCATGTGCACACAGACCATAATAACTGTGCATCTAAAGTACCCAGCTGTACATCAGACAAGAGTTATACACAGCAATACCAGTCACTGTCCAGCTATATCACCGTGGCACGTCTCTGCTCTTCTTTCACATCCTTAACACAAGTCATTATTACTGATTATTCAGTATATCTTTTGCATAGAAAAGCTCCTTACAGATGGTGCTGTTGTCGTTTGTTTATAAGGTAAAAAGACAATGCCTCAGAGCTACTCCTTGTATAATATCATTCTCCAATTCATATCTACCCTTCCCTTTCCTCTATACAGCCTCACTTACTAGCAAGTTTTGAATTAAAACATTTTGATCAGCTTACTCTAACTTTTTTTAACTTTCACTACCAGGAGACTATCTAAAGTCTAAATCTCCTTATTAGTAATAATGGAGTGTATTTTTGTTTAACATGCCTTTTTTTAATTTCTCCAAGTCTTTTGGGTTTCTAATACCATGATGGAAGGGACCCCATTCCTAAGTCAAAGTATGGTTAAAGTTCATGAAATTAGTATTGTTTCAATCTTTGATGTCAGCTAGAAATGCTCTTTGCAGCATGTCTAATGTGCCCAGTAATGACTCCTCCTGCAGTTCGTATGGAGTTACATGTATTGGTAACATATCTAAATATGACTGTAAATTCTTTTTTTATCAGACCCATTGCGCCTACTACTATTAGGACTGTCTGGGCATCTTTCTTCCACATTGCTATCATTTCTGCCTGTAAATCTTGATATTTTATGACTTTGTGTCTCTCTATACGCGGGACACTGTAATCACTGGGTGTGGCGATTTCAATGATCAATGCTATTTTTGTCTTCTTTTCTTGGACCACTATATCCGTTTTTCTAGCATCCATCTTTTGAACTGTTGGAAATGGATGATCCCAAGTGATGTAAACTTCATCATTTTCTATGATGCTTTGTGGCTCATGTTTTCAGTGGTTTTCGGCTTCTTCGATACCATAATGTTTGCACAATCCCCAGTGCCCTTTGTGAGTACTTACATGTTGATAAAAATCAGTGATGGCTTTTTTCCTTAATATTCCTTTAGTGAAATGTATCACACATACTGGCTTACCATGCCTATTGTTTTAATAAATACTTATAAATACTTAGCAAAAGACAGATTTTTCTTGTTTTAAAAAACAGATACTGAATTAAATAAATTACCCTAACGTGCTTTGAAACTGATACATTTTGTTTTAAAGTTGCTGAATGAAAGAGAAATGGAAATAGTTGATTTTTACTTGCCTTTTATCTAACTAATGATGGCTGCAGATATTATTACAATAAGTAACAGAGGGTGGGGAGAGTGCTTTCCTCCACATGGGATGTGAGAAGATTTTTCTTTTCATTTATTTATTAAGTAATTGAGAAAGTCCAAAGATCCTTCTCAGCTGTAGTCTGGACCATAAAGCATAATCAGTACAAAACAGAATCAGTACAATTAAGAAAAAGTAGTTTTAGTTTTACAATAATATGAAGAAGGTCAGAGAGGTGACGCCAATGTGGTAAGGGCAGTATTATGATATAGAGAAATAGTTGTCTGTGTTAGCTTGTCTGTCTCATAAAGCACTCCTTTTGGGCAAAGATCCATTCACAATCTTCTGATTACTAGTTTGCACACTTACAGACAAATGTTCACAGTTTATTGAAAATATGCTTCTCACCTTGCAGAAAACAGGTACAAAACACCCTGAAAGGTAGGTACTTCCAGCCAAAAATCTGGAAATACAAACAGAATAGAACATGAATGCGAAATAGCTGATGAGTCTTCTAGTTTCAGTGGGAATGTGGGATAGTACCTACAAACATGCTTAACAACAGAGTTATGTCACATTATGTAAAATATATTATCTTAGAGACAGTATAAAATCTATAGATTTTGATAAACTGTATTGGAAAATTCTACCACACAGGTCATTTCTTCATGCTTTTGAAAAGGGGAGATGTCAGATGTCTGCTGCTTTCTTTAAATTATTGGTGCCACGGGTATGTTGGTCATGTAATGTGGTTCTCTGACTTCTAAACAACTTCAAAATTCATGTGGGTTGAGGGGGATTCAAAAATGTGTATGAAGAGGGATATAGGGACATACCTCCAAAACAGGTACATCCAGTGCAGGGGTAAACTAACATGGCTTACAAACAGGACATGGCAAGTATCAACTGGACAGGTGAAATTCATGGCTGTACTCAAGGTGTCCCACAGGGCTCTGCCCTAGGGCCTTACTCAACTGGAGAGGTGAAATTCATGGCTGTACTCAAGGTGTCCCACAGGGCTCTGCCCTAGGCCCTTACTCAACTGGAGAGGTGAAATTCATGGCTGTACTCAAGGTGTCCCACAGGGCTCTGCCCTAGGCCCTTACTCAACTGGAGAGGTGAAATTCATGGCTGTACTCAAGGTGTCCCACAGGGCTCTGCCCTAGGCCCTTACTCAACTGGAGAGGTGAAATTCATGGCTGTACTCAAGGTGTCCCACAGGGCTCTGCCCTAGGCCCTTACTCAACTGGAGAGGTGAAATTCATGGCTGTACTCAAGGTGTCCCACAGGGCTCTGCCCTAGGCCCTTACTCAACTGGACAGGTGAAATTCATGGCTGTACTCAAGGTGTCCCACAGGGCTCTGCCCTAGGCCCTTACTCAACTGGAGAGGTGAAATTCATGGCTGTACTCAAGGTGTCCCACAGGGCTCTGCCCTAGGCCCTTACTCAACTGGAGAGGTGAAATTTATGGCTGTACTCAAGGTGTCCCACAGGGCTCTGCCCTAGGCCCTTACTCAACTGGACAGGTGAAATTCATGGCTGTACTCAAGGTGTCCCACAGGGCTCTGCCCTAGGCCCTTACTCAACTGGAGAGGTGAAATTCATGGCTGTACTCAAGGTGTCCCACAGGGCTCTGCCCTAGGCCCTTACTTGTTTAGATTTTATCTTTCTGACCTAACTTTTTCATCTGAGGTGTTCTACAGTCTATTTGCGGATGACCTGAAATTGGATCAACTGATTACATGTGTTACAGGTAAGGCATGTCTGTAAACGAAGTTGATTAAATTGACAATTTGGGCACAGGAGAATAATATGCTGATAAATACATCAAAAACTAAACATATGAGATTTAGGAGGCATAAATTGAACGATGAATATTTAATACACCACACAGTGATTGAAACTATAGACTCATTCAAAGACCTGTCTGGGTATATGGGTAGATCCAGCTATGAGTTTATATAGCTTATATAAAAAGATTTATAAAGTCTAGGAAATCAAAAATTGTGATGTCATTGTTTATCAGTTACATTAGACCCAAACCTGGGTATGGAATAAAAATACATAAACCTTATAAGAAAATAAGCATGAGTAAACTGGAAAACATACAGCAGAAATATACCAAGGATATCTGTGGATGTGAACATTTGTTATTATGAAAGACTAAATATCTGAACTTGTACAGTGTCTCTTAAAGATATCTAAGAGAAGATCTTATTCAGCTATAGAGGGCATTCAGAGACATCTGTCTCTGGGAATATTTGGGGTTATCAAAAAGTACTGGGGAATCATCAGACAACCTATGTAGAAGATTCTATAGGAATGAGAAGTGTACTAATTGGTTCTCTGACAGAGTAGCTGATGCATGGAACAGACTACCAAATTACATTAAAGCAAGTACTGGCTTAGGTATTTTAAAGAACAGCCTGGACACTTATTATGGGAACAAGTGTTTTGATATATTGGCAGGCTATAAGGGCATTAATGCCTGTGCTTGAAATATTTGTATGTATGTATGGGGTCTATATTATCCGAATAAAAAACGCATTGCGCGAGTCCTGTTTGAGCGACACCAAATGAGCGAATGTCGCAAATATCGCAATAGTGAACAGAGATCGCCATAGGGAATTCTTCCTTTTACTTCAATGGAGTGCGATCTCGGAGTTGGTATATTTAAGTAGCGGGGTGTGGGGGGTGCATAAAACAGTTAGTGGCAGATTCCATCTGTTAGTTTTTTTATCGTTTTCTAAATTTGTGACATTCGCTCATTTGGTGTTGCTCAAACGGGATTCACACAATGCTTTTTTCTTTGGATAATATAGACCCGTATGTATGTACATTTCTCCAAACTAGGGCCAGTTGAGAGATCTGATTGGAAGACTCATATTGACCAATCTTGTTACTTCTATACTCAAAAGACTGTCATTGAAGTTATATTTCAGATGTTCCCCTAGGCTGTTCCCAATCTCTGTTATCTCATTGTTTATGATTTTATCATCTTCCTTTATTTCTTCTCACTTTCCCTTAGCTAGTCCTTTATTGCTACATTTTCCCCGTCCTTGTCTTCTGTCCACTGAATATACCAAACATTTTTAGTAAGTAACCAGTAAGCATCTCTGTCGTTTCATCCATCTTTACTATTCCTCTTTCCTTATACATTGATCCGTACCTTCCCTTCTGTTATATAATCAGTGTTATTTCAATATCTTTTATTTCATGACCCTAGCATATTTCATTACCTCCTTCTTATGCCGTACATTTTACCAACAATGACTTAGTATCAGCTTTAGTGGTGTTCTTTATCGCCTTGCAGAGTTTCTTCCTTGATGAATGATACTTCATAAACCCTGTTGCTCATTCAGGCACTGTAGTGAACACCACAAAATCACCTCACCTCCACAACACAACTCGTAATAAAGTGTAACAAGCCCGCTAGCTACACACAATGAAGGGTATCCTCCGTAGTACACCACATAAACTCCACTTCCAACTTCTCAATTGTTAAAATGCCTGGAATAGAATTCTATTCCAGGCATTTTAACAATTGAGAAGTTGGAAGTGGAGTTTATGTGGTGTACTACGGAGGATACCCTTCATTGTGTGTAGCTAGCGGGCTTGTTACACACTGTAGTGAACACCTCATGCCCTCCTACAGTAAATTATGGATGCCATCATCTGACTGTATCTCACAAAAACATTTGTTTTTTGAAGAATGTGCCTGTCCAATTATCCTCTTAATCACGATAATTACACCTCATGTTCTTTACCATGTTCTGTCCACTCTTTCCAGACTTAACTTTCATTTTTAATAGTTAATTTTTTTCTTTAAATATATTTTATTTGCTTACTTGAGCATCACTGAGGCATGGTAGTTATCACTAATGTCTTACAGAGCCGAACCGCTGCTTTAATTATTGGATGGGGTATCTTCTGTTGGAGTTAGCATTTCTATCCCAGGAGTGCATGATTTTCTGCGTGGTCTTTGGTTCTCTGCAGTACTCTAAAGACACGACGGCAGGCTGACTGGCCGTGCTGCATTTTCTTTATTCCTAGGTGCCTGTCTGAGTATAGATGTGTCAATAGGTTCATAAGTAAATACTAGACTAGCTCCCTTATGGCCCATTTCAAGCCTAACCAATTTCCCTTTTTGTGGTTGAATTAAGCTCTGCATTAAGTCATACATTGGCCTTTTCCATCCCAGAGACAATAATTATATATTATCCCTAATGAGAATAACTGGGATCATGCATGGGATAAAGCATTTAGGAGCTGCCTCTGTCCATTAGTAGTACAAGGATCAGTCATGGGGTAAACTTTGTGTTTCCCATCTATAGATCCAAGTTACACTTGAATAAACTTTCTGTCTTTCTGCAAAAGTTATTCACTTTGCCATAAGTAATTTTGTATTCATACAGTTCCTCAAAACAATTATGAGTTTGCAGTGGTATTATTAAATTTGTGCTATTAGCTGGATAATATGGTGCCATTATAAAAACATGGATGTGAAGGCCTGCAAGGGCCTTTTGTTTCAGAAAATGTCTACAGTAATTTTAGTGCAGTTTTATGTGGTCCAGAAAAATACCCAATTCTCAAATAAGCTTTTCGGCTTTTCTGTTTGTGAAGGCAATTAGATTACTTAACAATATGTCCATTTTTTCTGCTTGTTTGTATCTGTTTCAGAATGTGGCTTTATTGATAATGTTTACAGTGGAATACGCACGTTAAAATTTGTTGTAATTTGAATGCACTTCTGCCAAGATCAGGGAGAATCAGAACTAAGGTATCATCTACATACCAAGGTTCAGTTTCATAACAGTCTGAGAAGCAAGTTACTAGATATGCTAGACAGTGCTGACAGCGTAGAAAGAAAATATTTTAAAAATGGGCATCAAAAATATTTTACACAATACCTAATATTTCTGACCTGTACATGGACATGTGTGTGTGTGAGTGTGTACGTGTGTGTGTGTGTGTGTGTGTGTGTGTGTGTGTGTGTGTGTGTGTGTGTGTGTGTGTGTGTGTGTGTGTACTGAAAAGTGTGATAATTAGAGGATAGTGTTTTAGTAACAATAAAAGCCATTTTCGTGACAAATGCTCTTTTCAGCTTGATTAGGATTACTTGCATGACAGATTTCTGCGCAAGCAGCTGTTTTATTAGCTGGGCAGTATATAGGCCAAGCAATATGAGATGCCACCTTTTGACATGTGACTTTTTGTTCCCAAAACTATACGCATAATAGGGCATGTAGTTATTTTAGACTAATGACTACCTGGGGCTGGAGGCAATACTATTAATCTGTTTCTTAAGAGGGGTGTTATCCTATTAAATCCTACTAAACAGTTCATATTCTTCACTGAGGATATAGTCTGTTATTTACTATTGTTTATAAGTGCACTGCTGTTAGAACACTTTAAAGCCCATTCTGAGTAGGCTGTTTTACTTTGTGTAGATTGGAATGTAGCCTTCATTTAATTTATTACACTTTCCCCTGAAACTGGTGTTTCTGCTTTATTTTAGGTTTCTGGACCAGTAACAGTTTCAGTTTTAGAACAAGCCTTTCTATTTCTGTCTGTACACAGAGCTCTCTCTCTCATGTGAGCACATCTCAAATCATACATTCACCCCCAATGGATTTACATTTAGTTTTACAGAAACGTAAGTGTTACATATATTCTCTTTTCAGTAAACACAATGGCCAAACTAATTGGTGATTCAACAGCTGGATTCATGAATGCCTACATTAAGTGTACGGCATCTGTATTCAAGAACATCCCTACCACACTTTTTGTGCTGTCTACACATTGTGGTAACCTTTATGAATCCTCCCGCTCAGTGTTTAAAGTTGCCGGAAAATCAGTAGGGAAGCTACAATTAGGAAGAAGATAGTGGGAGTTATGCTTGTGCTATCTATTCACTCAGAACAGTGTACACTCAGCGTAGGCATTAATGAATCCAGCCCTTGTGTATGGTATGAAAAAAAATGTGCACACATAATGGACAGACTGCACAGATAAATATAATATTTCCTTGTGCCTATTTAGTATATGTCAGTAAACAAGTTCTTCTTTCTCACTAGTATATAGCAGTAAAACACCAGAAAAAGAAAGGAGGTGATCTGTGCCAAGACAACAGTTACAGGAAAGATGCAACCATCATTTAGTGTGTAGCTTTATCAAGAAAATGCACTTAAACAGCATATTTAATAATACAGCAAATGTGGGACAAATATATTATATGTGCATCTTGTAATGTTGTCAGCAGCATATGTTTCCAAAGATATTTTGCATGTTCCCATTGTTTATTACAGATGCTGTATTGTATTATAAAGAAATAAACTTATTTTTCATAGCACATGGAGTCAGCCATTTAATAATTTAAAATGTAGCAATGCAGTGATAGTTGTGTTAAAATGAGAGTGGGACTTGCTGATAAACCGCAGACCTCTAGGAAACAATGCAGAGTACTTCCCGCCAATCATGGGCCAATCTGTAAGGTGTGCAGAGATCACTGCTCCACACAGCATACAAGTAAAATCATCATGCAAAACATAATTTGCATGTGAAACGAGGTGAGCAAACAGCAAAAGTCACTAGAACACTTTAATCTTTAATCTTTACGTGAAACCTTTTATATGAACAAGTAGTTGAGGGAAAGCAAAGCCATATGGGTGATGGCAATGTGGGCAAGTGTTCCAGTTTCACAACTTTTTTTTTCATTTTACAACAGACTTAAAGCAGTTTCTTTTTCTTTTCTTGACTCATGTTTAACATATGTCTGACTAAATTAGTTGAAATATTATAACAGATTGCTACTTCTGACCTGGAGATGAGAATTCAGTTTTCTGTTCACTTTAACATTTCTAAATCACAAATAAACTTGTAAAAGCAGGTGACAGTCTTTACAGAATAATTGGTCAGCCTCTAGGTAAAGCACTGTTCCGTATTTTCCACTAGTACAAGAAATAAAAAAAATATTTTCTGATTTGTATATGGATAAAGAAATAAACATTGAACTAAAAAAATGTGCATGACTTCTCTAACATCTAAGATATTTTTGATCATTATAGCACACCTTTAAGAACTGGCAACATACACAAGGAGAGGTCCAGTTTCTAATACGTGGTAATAAAGCTTGGTGGAGATCCACAAACCAAACTTATATGGATAGGAAGAAATGGAGAAAAAATAACTTACAAATGTAGCAGACAAAATTATACTGCTCAGGTATTAAAAATATTATATATAATGTAAAAAAGTACTACTATTTAATTTTACATCACTATGACTAAACATTACAGCAACACACTGATAAGAAACACTGCACAATGGTAAGTGTGCTAAAAAGTCACACGAACAGCTTGCCACAAGCAACTCTCCTGGTAAATTTTGAACAAACAGATAATAAAACATTCTTGAGCTACTTTTAATAATAATAATACATAAAGATAACAACTGTCTGGGCCAACCTAGAACACGTGGAAGATACTTGTCCTGAAACACTAGTCCTACACTGCCTGCTGTGGAGTCCGAAAATGAAATCTGTGCTCTGTATAGCTGTCGGCTACTCCCTGCTACAATGGTTACAGAAGAAAAATAATTTTCCACTTTGCATTCCTACTTTAATGATTTATATTTTTAAACTGTGTGCTATACTGAATGGTCATTCATCAATACACATAGTAATCTCTGACTCAGGTGGTCATCTTTCAAGGTTCTCACCAAGACCTCAAATCTTGCCATCATCTTAGTACATAGGAAATGTCAATAAACTAATGTCTTTTAATAATATAACTTGTATTATGCTCTTACCTTCCTCTTCTGATTTGGTTCTTTATCCGAAGCATTGGAAGGCTTTCGACGTAACATTGGTGCAGCTATACGTAAAGGTGGTGATATACTTTAAAACCTGGTATAACTTTGGAATGAGCAAAGAGTGGGGCTACAGTATCTTGCTTCACTGAAGTTTCTGTAGAGTACAGAGGCACATTACAGGAAGCAGTGTCACATGGCTAACAGTTGTTGCCACAAACAGCCTTTGTTGAAGTTCTCTCGCTCTCTCTGTAGCTCTGTTTTGTTCTGTGACTAATGCTGATGGCAGAAAGGAAGTAACAGGTTTATGTGCCTCCTCCCCCAGGAGTCCTTTATAGAAAACACAAGAGATAAACTATTATTTTTCTTCTAGCCACACTTTATTTTTCACAGGTTAAAAAAGAAGTACCCTGCCTGTGTTGTGCAATGAAACCTTGTCACCACTGAGGGAATTAATACCTCATGTTGTCATAAGTCATGGGTCTCAGGTGCAAAATTGTACAGTACTTACAGGTAGGCAGCTGGACAAAAGAAGTTTTGCCGTGGTATACAAGAATATGTGTAGCCTTATGAGCCATGAGGGCAAAGGTCATTTGGAGTTATAGTGTGAGCTTTAGTCTTTCTGCAGTTCCAGTGTCCTTTTTTCTTTGGCAAGTTTCCTTGGCTACCATTGCATGACTTATCACTTGATCACGTCTTCTTAATAAACACCTACCATGGCAGTACAATGTACTTCAACTGCCTGATGTGTGCTGCAGTGCCATTACTGACTGCGACTTCTAATACAGATGAGCAAGTCTGTGCTGTGGGAAGGAGAAGTTCTGCATACTACTGAAAGCAAGCCTTTTCATGAAGTTTCATAATATAACCCTGCAGCTATATATATATTTCATGAATGTTTGTTACAGCCATGGAACTACAAAATATATGCTTTAGCTACTGTAAGATTAACTATCCAAGAAGATTTTGCCCTTAGTGTTTATGCTGTTTTATGTTGTTTGAAGTACATTCTTTTTAGATAATGTTGTTATAAATGGGCCTCACTTTTTAAACTTCATGGTCTAGGAACAAGACTGATACTAAAACTGTTAGGACCACATGGCGCCCAAATATTGTTTGGGCTGCCAAACCCCACCCGCAACACCATAATACACTGCTCTGACAAAATATCCAGGTCTCTCCTACCATAAAGGAGTTTTGTCACATGTTGGTTGGTCCAGCCTCCTTTGAAGATAGAATATGCATTTTGACTTTTTTTCTTTCTGTCAGCGTCTTTCAACACCCTTTTAGGTTGTTTTTAATCTCCTGGTGTTTTTCTGATTGAGTGACACTTTTTATTTCTTCTCTAACATGTGAACACTTAAAAGAATTAACAGCAAAGCAGACTTATAAGTTTCGATTTTAAACAGTCCAGTTAAGATATCCAGATTTCTGGTTTGAGACTGAAACTGGCCCATTAACATCAGTGCTCTACCCCTGTAAACAAATTTGCATAAATACATAATAATAAATAATCCAGATATACTTACCATCAGTACAATCAGCTTGAAAAACCCTGTCTACCTTCTTATACAAACATGTTTATATTTATTTAGACAACAGACTAGGATTATGGTGGGGGAGGAATGATATCTATTGGTAAAGAAAAACCCTGTGGTCAAAACTCTTTTATCTCTTTGGCAGATCTTAACTGGATTCTGATATCTCTAATCATAGGAAGAAATATCAAAATATTCATCAGTCTATATTTTTATACTCCCCATCCATCACCCATAAACCACTGAAAATGACAATTTGAAATATGATTAAATGGCTAACTGTCCCACCATCATAACTCTCCAAATCAGAAAAACAGACATGCTGTCCAAGAAGGCAACCTACATTTCCAATTTCTTCTGTCTATACAACTTTTCCATACTAGTAACACGTCCAACAGTGAATATTCTCTACTGAAGGCTCCTCATAAAAAACATCCCACAAAACATACAAGAATGACTGAAATACCTCCCTAACAGCTTAAGCGACTATTGTCCTATATAGGGTACCCTTTCCTGCAAAGCCCTTCACCTTCCCCCATCACAGTACGTACTAGGTCTGCCTCAGCAGGGTGTAGCTCTCTCTGATAGGTAAAATAAAACATAAAGCAGTTTACAGACCCTTTTGAAGAACAGAACAGGGACAATAATCGGACAAACAATATCCTAAACAACCATTTCTCCTTTAACTAAAAGTTGAGAATAAAAGGGTATATCACACACACACACACACACACACACACACACACACACACACACACACACACACACACACACACACACACACACACACACACACACACACACATGCACTGCTACTAAATAATTTCAATTGCCACTAAGTAGTTGACTAAATACTACTGTAATTGCTCCCATGTCCCAACAAAATAAACGCACTATTTTGCCTGCACCAGCGTGCCCCTATTCAACAGTGCCAATTATGAATATGTTGTATCACTAACAGTTTGCACTATGGATATATTGTATCCCCTAACAGTTTGAACTGTGGATATATTGCATCCCTAACAAATTGCACTATGGACATATGGTATCCCCTAACAGTTTGTACTGTGGATATATTGCATCCCTAACAGATTGCACTGTGGATATATGGTATCCCCTAACAGTTTGCACTGTGGATATATGGTATCCCTTAAGTTTGCATTGTGGATATATCATATCCCCTAGCAGTTTGCACTGTGGAGATACTGTATCCCTAATAGTTTTCAGTGTGGATATAGTGTATCCCTGCAGATTGTACTGTGGATATGTTGTATCCCCCTAGCAGTTTGCATTGTGGATATATGGTATCCCTAACAGTTTGCACTGTGGATATATAGTATACCTACCAGTTTGCACTTTAGATATATTGTATCACCCTAACAGTTTGCACTGTGCACATATGGTATGCCTAATGCTTTGCACTGTGGATAAACTGTATCCCCTAACAGTTTGCACTGTGGATATATGGTATCCACTAACAGTTTCTTCTGTAGATATATTGCATCCCTAACAATTGCACTGTGGATATATGGTATCCCCTAACAGTTTGCACTCTGTATCCCCTAACAGTGTGTACTGTGGATATACTGCATCCCTAACACATTGCACTGTGGATATATGGTATCCCCTAACAGTTTGCACTGTGGCTATATTGCATCCCTAACAAATTGCACTGTGGATATATGGTATTCCCTAACAGTTTATACTGTGGATATATTGCATCCCTAGCAGATTGCACTTTGGCTATATGGTATCCCCTAACAGTTTGCACTGTGGATGTGTTGCATCCCTAACAGTTTCCACTGTGGATATATTGCATCCCTAACAGTTTGCACTTTGGATATATTGTATCCCCAACAGTTTGCACAGTGGATATATTGCATCCTTGACAGTTTGCACTGTAGATATATTGCATCCCTAACAGCTTGCACTGTGGATATATTGCATGAACTAACAGTTTGCACTGTGGAAATATAGTATCCCTAACAGTTTGCACAGTGGATACATGGTATCCCGTAAAAGTTTGCACTGGGGATATATGGTATCCCTTTAACAGTTTGCATTGTGGATATATTGTATACCCTAGTAGTTTGCACTGCAGATCTATTGCATCCTTAACAGATTGCACTGTGGATATATGGTATCCCCTAACAGTTTGCGCTGTGGATATATGGTATCCCTTAACAGTTTGCATTGTGGATATATCATATCCTCTAACAGTTTGCACTGTAGAAATACTGTATCCCTAATAGCTTTCAGTGTGGATAAAGTGTATCCCTGCAGATTGTACTGTGGATATATTGTATCCCCCCTAACAGTTTGCATTGTGGATATATGGTATCCCTAACAGTTTGCACTGTAGATATATAGTATCCCTAATAGTTTGCACTTTGGATATATTGTATCACCCTAACAGTTTGCATTGTGGATATACTGTATCCCTAACAGTTTGCACTGTGGATATATGGTATGTCTAATGCTTTGCACTGTGGATAAATTGTATCCCCTAACAGTTTGCAATGTGGAAAATCTGAAGGTAATGCTACTCAATGCTAGAAGTCTAAACCTCAAAATGCACTCTCTCGAGGCACTCCTAAAAATGGAGAACATCAATATCTGTGCAGTAACTGAGACCTGGTTCAAGGCTCCAGAGAGCACCCCTGCAATACCAGGCTACAACTTTTACCACACTTTTCGGCCACCAAAGCAGGACCGAAACACTAAAGGTGGAGGAGTGTCAATATTCACCAAGGATATTCACACCACCAGGCTAGTTGCCCAACACAATGCGTCTGAAATTCTCCAGGTGTAACTAACACTAGGTAAGACTGCAATCCAAATTGTAGCTTGCTACAGATCCCTCATCATACCCCAAGATTCTCACTACACCTTTCTAAACATACTGGAAAATATTAAGATAGAACCAAACACCCTAATACTGGGTGATTTTAACTACCCTGCCATTAACTGGGAAAGCTACTCATGTACCAACACCTTTGCCCAACGGTTCTTGGAATTCATAAATTCCAATGCCCTGGATCAACTAATCCATTGTCCCACCAGGGGCTCCAATATCCTAGACCTGGTAATTACCAACATGGGAAATTGATGCTCCACACCTATGGTCACCCCCTCGTTAGTCACGTCTGACCATAAGCTAATCACCCTTAACATCCTCATCCCACCCCCACCCCCAGTAAGGAAACCTTCATAAAAAAACTTCTCCAAAGCCAACTTCAAGCTACTCAAGTCAGAAATGACAAACTTCATGACACCCATGCAGACGGGAGCTGAAAGTTCAACTGCTGAATCCTACACTAAGGCACTGTACGAGCACATCCACTCATGCATAAATCGTGCCATCCCAAATAGAACCAAGATGCTCTCATCCAAAAAAATGAAGCCACTCTGGTGGTCCCCTGCCATAAACAAACTTTACAACAAAAGGAAGAAACTGTTGCAGAAAAGAGGAAAATCCCAGGATGCAAAAAACGTCCTTACCAGCCTCAGTAAGAAACTGAGATCCCTCATAAAATCCTCCAAAGCTAGTTATGAAAATAAAATTGCCAAAGATTCCAAAGGCAACAACAAGGCATTCTATAACTATGTCAAGAATCTAAATGGCAATGCTCAGATCTGCTCTGAGCTAAAACAGAATGGCATTAAATATACCGATCCCAAGGATATTGACAATATCCTGGCAGATTGATTCAGTGCCAACTTCACCCCCCTCTCACCCCCTAAATGTCCCATCTCAATACCGGAAGATTGCCAAATTCCGGTAATAACGGCCACGCAGGTAAAAAACGCACTCTCCAAAGCTAAGAATACAGCATCCATGGGACCAGATAACATCCCGGGCTGTGTACTGCATGAACTACAATATGAACTGGCACCTCACCTAAGTGTCATGTTTAATCATAGCCTCACCTCAGGTTTTGTGCCCACTGAGTGGCGCACAGCTACAGTTATCCCACTCCACAAGGAGGGATCCACCTTGGATCCTGGAAACTACCGTCCCATCAGTCTGACAAGCCTTATCTGCAAGGCCATGGAGCGTATTATCATGGAAATTATAAACAAAGACATTGGCAACCTTCAAACACTGGACTCCACCCAGTTTGGGTTCGTGAAGGGACGATCTTGTCTCCTGAACTTGATTGACTTCTTCGAATCAGTCTCCAGAGCCATGGACAAGGGTAAGGTGATCCACACAGCCTATCTAGACCTTGCCAAGGCCTTTGACACCATCCCCCACTCTGGAATCATAGATAAACTTACTAAGCTGGGCATTAATCCCTACGTCACCCAATGGGTTGCTAACTGGCTTACTGATAGAACCCACACTGTAAAAGTAGCCGACTCCAAATCCAGCTCCAGACAAGTGACAAGTGGAGTACCTCAGGGTTCAGTCCTGGGACTGCTCTTGTTTGGCATCTACTTCTCTGAAGTACAGGCCAACACTAAGGGACTCTGGATAACAAAGTTTGCAGATGACTGCAAACTGGGAGCCATTATTGAATCCCCAAATTATGTGGATACTCTACAAAAGGGCCTTTACAGAAACAGATGCTTGGTGCCAGAGCCATGGGCTCAAGCACAATGCCAAGAAATGTATAGTTATCCCCTTTGGGAAAAAACATGTATCCGTGAATTACCATATAGGTGGCAGTACACTAAAACACCGAAAGTTTGATAAGAGACTTAGGGACACAGGTGGACAGTGGTCTCACCTTCGATAACCACATCGCCACAACAGTCAGGAAATCCTTCTATGTGGCACACCTCATCACTAAGGGCTTTTCATCCAGAAAAAAGGAGGTCATTGTCCCACTGTACTCATCCCTCATTAGACCCATTATAGAATACAATGCCCTGTTTGGTATGTACCTCTCAAGACATCTGCAACAGCTGGAAAGGCCACAGAAATACCTCACTAAAAGAATCACAGGCCTAAAGCAGATGCCCTACGCTGACCACCTTAAAATCTCCAGCTCTACTCTGTCGCATATCGTCTACTCAGAGGAGATCTATGCTTAACATACAAGGCCATGTCAAACCCAGAGCTGTTGGACATGGTACATTTAAAGAAATCCCAATCCCTCAGAGCCACACGCTCCAGGGATCTAAACCTTGTCATCACAATAAACAAAACATGCTGGAGGGATAGGTTCCTGACCCAGAGACTTCCCAGACTCTGGAATAGATTGCCCATACATGTCAAGCAGAGTGCCTCTTTGGTCCTCTTCAAAAGGAACCTTGATGATTGGATGGGAGAAAGGAAATTCACCCCAGGGATCACGTCAGTCGCCCTGCTAGACAGGGATCCAGGGAAGTAAGTAGTGTGGGAAGAAATAGCCATGGAATTGTTATGGCTAGGCTTGTATAGGCCCTAGGGCTGATAGCCTAGTACCAACCTATGAACCTATGAACCTATGGATATATGGTATCCACTAACAGTTTCTTCTGTAGATATATTGCAACCCTAACAATTGCACTGTGGATATATGGTATCCCCTAACAATTTGCACTGTGGATATATTGCATCCCTAACAAATTGCACTGTGGATATATGGTATCCCCTAACAGTTTGTACTTTGGATATATTGCATCCCTAGCAGATTGCACTGTGGCTATATGGTATCCCCTAACAGTTTGCACTGTGGATATGTTGCATCCCTAACAGTTTCCACTGTGCATATATTGCATCCCTAACAGTTTGCACTATGGATATATTGTATCTCTAACAATTTGCACAGTGGATATATTGCATCCTTAACAGTTTGCACTGTGGATATATTGCATCCCTAACAGCTTGCACTGTGGATATATTGCATCCTTAACAGTTTGCACTGTGGATATATTGCATCCCTAACAGCTTGCACTGTAGATATATTGCATGAACTAACAGTTTGCACTGTGGATATATGGTATCCTTAACAGTTTGCATTGTGGATACATGGTATACCCTAAACGTTTGCACTGGGGATACATGGTATCACTTATCAGTTTGCATTGTGGATATATTGTATCCCTGCAGATTGCACTGTGGATATATGGTATCTCTGACAGTTTGCACTGTGGATATATGGTATCCCTAATGGTTTTCACTGTGGATATATATGGTATCCCTAACAGTTTGCACTGTGGATATATAGTACCCCTAATAGTTTGCACTGTCTATATATCGTATCCCTAACACCTTGCACTGTGGATATATTGTATCCCCCTAGCAATTTGCACTGTGAATCTACTGTAACCCTAGCATATATATTGTATCCTTGCAGTTTGCACTGTGGATATATTCTATCCCTAACAGTTTGCACTATGTAAATATTGCATCCTTAAGAGTTTGCACTGTGGATGTATTGTATCCCCTAACAATTTGTACTGTGAATATATGGTATCCGTAACAGTTTCCATTGTGGATATATGATATCCCCTAACAGTTTGTACTGTTGATATACTGTATCCCTAACAGTTTGCACCATTAATATACTGTATCCCTAGAAGTTTGCACTGTGGATATACTGCATCCCCAACAGTTTGTACTGTGGCTATATGGTATCCCCCTAACAGTTTTCACTATGGATATATTGTATCCATATCAGTTTGCACTGTGGATATATTGTATCACCTAACAATTTGCACTGTGATTATACTGTATCCCTAGCAGTTTGCACTATACATACATATATA